>NC_069504.1:735570171-735800119 GCF_027579735.1 Bombina bombina | reverse complement strand
CTAAAACAGTGCCTGCCGATATTATTATATCAAAATACCCAGATAAAATGATTCCTCAAGGCTAAATATGTGTTAATAATCAATCGATTTAGCCCAGAAAAAGTCTACAGTTTAAATAAGCCCTTGTGAAGCCCTAATTTACAATCGTAATAAACATGGCTTACCGGATCCCATAGGGAAAATGACAGCTTCCAGCATTACATCGTCTTGTTAGAATGTGTCATACCTCAAGCAGCAAGGGACTGCAAACTGTTCCCCCAACTGAAGTTAATTGCTCTCAACAGTCCTGTGTGGAACAGCCATGGATTTTAGTTACGGTTGCTAAAATCATTTTCCTCATACAAACAGAATTCTTCATCTCTTTTCTGTTTCTGAGTAAATAGTACGTACCAGCACTATTTGAAAATAACAAACTCTTGATTGAATAATGAAAAACTACAGTTAAACACTAAAAAACTCTAAGCCATCTCCGTGGAGATGTTGCCTGTACAACGGCAAAGAGAATGACTGGGGTAGGCGGAGCCTAGGAGGGATCATGTGACCAGCTTTGCTGGGCTCTTTGCCATTTCCTGTTGGGGAAGAGAATATCCCACAAGTAAGGATGACGCCGTGGACCGGACACACCTATGTTGGAGAAATAAGACTTACTTACCCTAAGACACTCATCTACATATAGTAGATAGCCAAACCAGTACTGAAACGAGAATCAGTAGAGGTAATGGTATATAAGAGTATATCGTCGATCTGAAAAGGGAGGTAGGAGAAGAAATCTCTACGACCGATAACAGAGAACCTATGAAATAGATCCCCTAGAGGAAGAATATTGTATTCAAATAGGCAATACTCTCTTCACATCCCTCTGACATTCACTGCACTCTGAGAGAAAAACCGGGCTTCAGCCTGCTGCGAAGCGCATATCAACGTAGAATCTAGCATAAACTTACTTCACCACCTCCATGGGAGGCAAAGTTTGTAAAACTGAATTGTGGGTGTGGTGAGGGGTGTATTTATAGGCATTTTGAGGTTTGGGAAACTTTGCCCCTCCTGGTAGGAATGTATATCCCATACGTCACTAGCTCATGGACTCTTGCTAATTACATGAAAGAAATATTAGATTATTTAAAAAAAAAAAAAAAAATATTTATATAATTTAAGTCATTAGTGATGTGGTGAAGAGTAGATTTATATATTAATTTCTCATTTGGTTGCCCACAATATAGAGGTTTGCCAATACCACCTTAAAATCAGAATTTATGCTTACCTGATAAATTTATTTATCTTGTAGTGTATCCAGTCCACGGATCATCCATTACTTGTGGGATATTCTCCTTCCCAACAGGAAGTTGCAAGAGGATCACCCACAGCAGAGCTGCTATATAGCTCCTCCCCTCACTGCCATATCCAGTCATTCGACCGAAACAAGACGAGAAAGGAGAAACCATAGGGTGCAGTGGTGACTGTAGTTCAATTAAAATTTAGACCTGCCTTAAAAAGACAGGGTGGGCCGTGGACTGGATACACTACAAGAGAAATAAATTTATCAGGTAAGCATAAATTATGTTTTCTCTTGTTAAGTGTATCCAGTCCACGGATCATCCATTACTTGTGGGATACAAATATCAAAGCTAAAGTACACAGATGATGGGAGGGACAAGGCAGGAACTTAAACGGAAGGAACCACTGCCTGTAGATCCTTTCTCCCAAAAACAGCCTCCGAAGAAGCAAAAGTGTAAAATTTGTAAAATTTTGAAAAGGTGTGAAGCGAAGACCAAGTCGCAGCCTTGCAAATCTGTTCAACAGAGGCCTCATTTTTAAAGGCCCAGGTGGAAGCCACAGCTCTAGTAGAATGAGCTGTAATCCTTTCAGGGGGCTGCTGTCCAACAGTCTCATAGGCTAAGCGTATTATGCTCCGAAGCCAAAAGGAGAGAGAGGTTGCCGAAGATTTTTTGACCTCTCCTCTGTCCAGAGTAAACAACAAACAGGGCAGATGTTTGACGAAAATCTTTAGTAGCCTGTAAGTAAAACTTCAAGGCATGGACTACGTCCAGATTATGCAAAAGACGTTCCTTCTTTGAAGAAGGATTAGGACACAATGATGGAACAACAATCTCTTGATTGATATTCCTGTTAGAAACCACCTTAGGTAAAAACCCAGGTTTGGTACGCAGAACTACCTTGTCTGAATAAAAAAACATAATTTATGCTTACCTGATAAATTCCTTTCTTCTGTTGTGTGATCAGTCCACGGGTCATCATTACTTCTGGGATATAACTCCTCCCCAACAGGAAATGCAAGAGGATTCACCCAGCAGAGCTGCATATAGCTCCTCCCCTCTACGTCAGTCCCAGTCATTCGACCAAGAATCAACGAGAAAGGAGTAACCAAGGGTGAAGTGGTGACTGGAGTATAATTTAAAAGATATTTACCTGCCTTAAAAACAGGGCGGGCCGTGGACTGATCACACAACAGAAGAAAGGAATTTATCAGGTAAGCATAAATTATGTTTTCTTCTGTTATGTGTGATCAGTCCACGGGTCATCATTACTTCTGGGATACCAATACCAAAGCAAAAGTACACGGATGACGGGAGGGAAAGGCAGGCTCATTATACAGAAGGAACCACTGCCTGAAGAACCTTTCTCCCAAAAATAGCCTCCGAAGAAGCAAAAGTGTCAAATTTGTAAAATTTGGAAAAAGTATGAAGTGAAGACCAAGTTGCAGCCTTGCAAATCTGTTCAACAGAGGCCTCATTCTTAAAGGCCCAAGTGGAAGCCACAGCTCTAGTGGAGTGAGCTGTAATTCTTTCAGGAGGCTGCTGTCCAGCAGTCTCATAGGCTAAACGTATTATGCTACGAAGCCAAAAAGAGAGAGAGGTAGCAGAAGCTTTTTGACCTCTCCTCTGTCCAGAGTAAACGACAAACAAGGAAGAAGTTTGACGAAAATCTTTAGTTGCCTGCAAGTAGAACTTGAGGGCACGAACTACATCCAGATTGTGTAAAAGACGTTCCTTCTTTGAAGAAGGATTTGGACACAAGGATGGGACAACAATCTCTTGATTGATGTTCCTGTTAGTGACTACCTTAGGTAAGAACCCAGGTTTAGTACGCAGAACTACCTTGTCTGAGTGAAAAATCAGATAAGGGGAATCACAATGTAAGGCTGATAACTCAGAGACTCTTCGAGCCGAGGAAATAGCCATTAAAAACAGAACTTTCCAAGATAACATTTTTATATCAATGGAATGAAGGGGTTCAAACGGAACACCCTGTAAAACGTTAAGAACTAAGTTTAAACTCCATGGTGGAGCAACAGCTTTAAACACAGGCTTGATCCTAGCTAAAGCCTGACAAAAGGACTGGACGTCTGGATTTTCTGACAGACGTCTGTGTAACAAGATGGACAGAGCTGAAATCTGTCCCTTTAATGAACTAGCTGATAAACCCTTTTCTAAACCTTCTTGTAGAAAAGACAGTATCCTAGCGATCCTAACCTTACTCCAGGAGTAACCTTTGGATTCGCACCAGTATAGGTATTTCCGCCATATTTTATGGTAAATCCTTCTGGTAACAGGCTTCCTAGCCTGAATTAGGGTATCAATAACCGACTCAGAAAAACCACGTTTTGATAAAATCAAGCGTTCAATTTCCAAGCAGTCAGCTTCAGAGAAGTTAGATTTTGATGTTTGAATGGACCCTGTATCAGAAGGTCCTGTCTTAGAGGTAGAGACCAAGGCGGACAGGATGACATGTCCACTAGATCTGCATACCAAGTCCTGCGTGGCCATGCAGGTGCTATTAGAATTACTGATGCTCTCTCCTGTTTGATTTTGGCAATCAATCGAGGACGCAGCGGGAAGGGTGGAAACACATAAGCCATCCTGAAGTTCCAAGGTGCTGTCAAAGCATCTATCAGAACTGCTCCCGGATCCCTGGATCTGGACCCGTAGCGAGGACGTTTGGCGTTCTGGCGAGACGCCATGAGATCTATCTCTGGTTTGCCCCAACGTCGAAGTATTTGGGCAAAGACCTCCGGATGAAGTTCCCACTCCCCCGGATGAAAAGTCTGGCGACTCAAGAAATCCGCCTCCCAGTTCTCCACTCCCGGGATGTGGATTGCTGACAGGTGGCAAGAGTGAGACTCTGCCCAGCGAATTATCTTTGATACTTCCATCATTGCTAGGGAGCTTCTTGTCCCTCCCTGATGGTTGATGTAAGCTACAGTCGTGATGTTGTCCGACTGAAACCTGATGAACCCCCGAGTTGTTAACTGGGGCCAAGCCAGAAGGGCATTGAGAACTGCTCTCAATTCCAGAATGTTTATTGGAAGGAGACTCTCCTCCTGATTCCATAGTCCCTGAGCCTTCAGAGAATTCCAGACAGCGCCCCAACCTAGTAGGCTGGCGTCTGTTGTTACAATTGTCCAGTCTGGCCTGCTGAATGGCATCCCCCTGGACAGGTGTGGCCGATAAAGCCACCATAGAAGAGAATTTCTGGTCTCTTGATTCAGATTCAGAGTAGGGGACAAATCTGAGTAATCCCCATTCCACTGACTTAGCATGCATAATTGCAGCGGTCTGAGGTGTAGGCGTGCAAAAGGTACTATGTCCATTGCCGCTACCATTAAGCCGATCACCTCCATGCATTGAGATACTGACGGGTGTTGAATGGAATGAAGGACGCGGCATGCATTTTGAAGCTTTGTTAACCTGTCTTCTGTCAGGTAAATCTTCATTTCTACAGAATCTATAAGAGTCCCCAAGAATGGAACTCTTGTGAGAGGAAAGAGAGAACTCTTCTTTTCGTTCACTTTCCATCCATGCGACCTTAGAAATGCCAGAACTAACTCTGTATGAGACTTGGCAGTTTGAAAGCTTGAAGCTTGAATTAGAATGTCGTCTAGGTACGGAGCTACCGAAATCCCTCGCGGTCTTAGTACCGCTAGAAGGGCACCCAGAACCTTTGTGAAGATTCTTGGAGCCGTAGCCAATCCGAATGGAAGAGCTACAAACTGGTAGTGCCTGTCTAAGAAGGCAAACCTTAGATACCGGTGATGATCTTTGTGGATCAGTATGTGAAGGTAAGCATCCTTTAAATCCACTGTGGTCATGTACTGACCCTCTTGGATCATAGGTAAGATTGTCCGAATAGTTTCCATTTTGAACGATGGAACTCTTAGGAATTTGTTTAGAGTCTTTAAATCTAAGATTGGCCTGAAAGTTCCCTCTTTTTTGGGAACCACAAACAGGTTTGAGTAGAACCCTTGTCCTTGTTCCGACCGCGGAACCGGATGGATCACTCCCATTAATAACAGATCTTGTACGCAGCGTAGAAACGCTTCTTTCTTTATCTGGTTTGTTGACAACCTTGACAGATGAAATCTCCCTCTTGGGGGAGATAATTTGAAGTCTAGAAGGTATCCCTGCGATATGATCTCTAGAGCCCAGGGATCCTGAACATCTCTTGCCCAGGCCTGGGCGAAGAGAGAGAGTCTGCCCCCCACTAGATCCGGTCCCGGATCGGGGGCTCTCGGTTCATGCTGTCTTTGGGGCAGCAGCAGGTTTCCTGGCCTGCTTGCTCTTGTTCCAGGACTGGTTAGGCTTCCAGCCTTGCCTGTAACGAGCAACAGCTCCTTCCTGTTTTGGTGCAGTGGAGGTTGATGCTGCTCCTGTTTTAAAGTTCCGAAAGGGACGAAAATTAGACTGTCTAGCCTTAGCTTTGGCTTTGTCTTGAGGTAGGGCGTGGCCCTTACCTCCTGTAATGTCAGCGATAATCTCTTTCAAACCGGGCCCAAATAAAGACTGCCCCTTGAAAGGTATATTAAGTAATTTGGACTTAGAAGTAACATCAGCTGACCAGGATTTTAGCCACAACGCCCTACGTGCCTGTATGGCGAATCCTGAGTTCTTAGCCGTAAGTTTGGTTAAATGTACTACGGCCTCCGAAATGAAGGAATTAGCTAGTTTAAGGACTCTAAGCCTGTCCGTAATGTCGTCTAGCGTAGATGAACTAAGGTTCTCTTCAAGCGACTCAATCCAAAATGCTGCCGCAGCCGTAATCGGCGCGATACATGCAAGGGGTTGTAATATAAAACCTTGTTGAACAAACATTTTCTTAAGGTAACCCTCTAATTTTTTATCCATTGGATCTGAGAAAGCACAGCTATCCTCCACCGGGATAGTGGTACGCTTAGCTAAAGTAGAAACTGCTCCCTCCACCTTGGGGACCGTTTGCCATAAGTCCCGAGTGGTGGCGTCTATTGGAAACATCTTTCTAAATATTGGAGGGGGTGAGAACGGCACACCGGGTCTATCCCACTCCTTAGTAACAATTTCAGTTAGTCTCTTAGGTATAGGAAAAACGTCAGTACTCGCCGGTACCGCAAAGTATTTATCCAACCTACACAGTTTCTCTGGTATTGCAACGGTGTTACAATCGTTGAGAGCTGCTAAGACCTCCCCTAGTAATACACGGAGGTTCTCCAATTTAAATTTAAAATTTGAAATATCTGAGTCCAATCTGTTTGGATCAGAACCGTCACCCACAGAATGAAGCTCTCCGTCCTCATGCTCTGCGAGCTGTGACGCAGTATCAGACATGGCCCTAGCATTGTCAGCGCACTCTGTTCTCACCCCAGAGTGATCACGCTTGCCTCTTAGTTCTGGTAATTTAGACAAAACTTCAGTCATAACAGTAGCCATATCTTGTAATGTTATCTGTAATGGCCGCCCAGATGTACTAGGCGCCAAAATATCACGCACCTCCCGGGCGGGAGATGCAGGTACTGCCGCGTGAGGCGAGTTAGTCGGCATAACTCTCCCCTCGCTGTTTGGTGAAATTTGTTCACATTGTACAGATTGACTTTTATTTAAAGTAGCATCAATACAGTTAGTACATAAATTTCTATTGGGCTCCACCTTGGCATTGGAACAAATGACACAGATATCTTCCTCTGAGTCAGACATGTTTAACACACTAGCAAAAAACTTACAACTTGGTTATAATCTTTTTTAGCAAAAAACGTACTGTGCCTCAAAGAGGTACTAACGATTAAATGACAGTTGAAATAGTGAACTGAAAAACAGTTATAGCATCAAACTTTAAAACAACAAAACTTTTAGCAAAGGTTTGTTCCCATTAGTAAAATAACAATAATTAAATTTGACATAAAAAATACAAAGCAACGTTTTTATTCACAGTCACTATAAGAATTCTCACAGCTCTGCTGAGAGAATTTACCTCCCTTCAAAGAAGTTTGAAGACCCCTGAGATCTATCAGAGATGAACCGGATCATGCAGGAAAAATAAAAGTAACTGACTGGTATTTTTTGATGCGTAGCAAAGAGCGCCCAAACGGCCCCTCCCTCTCCCACACAGCAGTGAAGAGAAACGAAACTGTCACAAATAAAGCAAAAAAAAAAAAACTGCCAAGTGGAAAATAATGCCCAAATATTTATTCACACAGTACCTCAGCAATGTAAACGATTCTACATTCCAGCAAAAACGTTTAACATGATAAATAGTTATTAAAAAGGATTAGTGACCTTTAACAGAGTAGTTCCGGTGAAATACCATCCCCAGAATACTGAAGTGTATACATACATGTCATTTTAACGGTATGGCAGTATTTTCTCATCAATTCCATTCAGAAAATAAAAACTGCTACATACCTCAATGCAGATTCCTCTGCCCGCTGTCCCCTGATCTGAAGCCTTTACCTCCCTCAGATGGCCGAGAACAGCAATATGATCTTAACTACTCCGGTTAAAATCATAGTAAAAAAAAAAAACTCTGACAGATTCTTCCTCAAACTCTGCCAGAGAAGTAATAACACGCTCCGGTGCTATTTTAAAATAACAAACTTTTGATTGAAGTCATAAAAACTAAGTATAATCACCATAGTCCTCTCAC
Source organism: Bombina bombina (assembly GCF_027579735.1). Classification (NCBI taxonomy): domain Eukaryota; kingdom Metazoa; phylum Chordata; class Amphibia; order Anura; family Bombinatoridae; genus Bombina; species Bombina bombina. The sequence continues at coordinate 735,792,211 of NC_069504.1, read as the reverse complement.
ACATCCTATCTAGTCGTTGGGTGCAAGAGAATGACTGGGACTGACGTAAAGGGGAGGAGCTATATGCAGCTCTGCTGGGTGAATCCTCTTGCATTTCCTGTTGGGGAGGAGTTATATCCCAGAAGTAATGATGACCCGTGGACTGATCACACATAACAGAAGAAATCAGATAAGGAGACTCACAATGTAAGGCAGATAACTTAGAGACTCTTCGAGCCGAGAAAATAGCCATCAAAAACAGAACTTTCCAAGATAAAAGTTTAATATCAATGGAATGAAGGGGTTCAAACGGAACTCCCTGAAGAACTTTGAGAACCAAGTTTAAGCTCCACGGGGGAGCAACAGTTTTAAACACAGGCTTAATCCTAACCAAAGCCTGACAAAATGCCTGGACGTCTGGAACTTCTGCCAGACGCTTGTGCAAAAGAATAGACAGAGCAGAGATCTGTCCTTTTAAAGAACTAGCTGATAAGCCTTTGTCCAAACCCTCTTGGAGAAAGGACAATGTCCTAGGAATCCTAACCTTACTCCATGAGTAATTCTTGGATTCACACCAATAAAGATATTTACGCCATATCTTATGGTAGATTTTCCTGGTGACAGGCTTCCGAGCCTGTATTAAGGTATCAATGACTGACTCGGAGAAGCCACGCCTTGATAGAATCAAGCGTTCAATCTCCATGCAGTCAGTCTCAGAGAAAGTAGATTTGGATGATTGAAAGGACCTTGTATTAGAAGGTCCTGCCTCAGAGCCAGAGTCCATGGTGGAAGAGATGACATGTCCACTAGGTCTGCATACCAGGTCCTGCGTGGCCACGCAGGCGCTATCAGAATCACCGATGCTCTCTCCTGTTTGATTTTGGCAATCAGTCAAGGGAGCAGAGGAAACGGTGGAAACACATAGGCCAGGTTGAAGAACCAAGGAGCTGCTAGAGCATCTATCAGCGTTGCTCCCGGGTCCCTGGACCTGGATCCGTAACAAGGAAGCTTGGCGTTCTGGCGAGACGCCATGAGATCCAGTTCTGGTTTGCCCCAACGATGGACCAGTTGAGCAAACACCTCCGGATGGAGTTCCCACTCCCCCGGATGAAAAGTCTGACGACTTAGAAAATCCGCCTCCCAGTTCTCTACGCCTGGGATGTGGATCGCTGACAGGTGGCAAGAGTGAGACTCTGCCCAGCGAATTATCTTTGAGACTTCTAACATCGCTAGGGAACTCCTGGTTCCCCCTTGATGGTTGATGTAAGCCACAGTCGTGATGTTGTCCGACTGAAATCTGATGAACCTCAGTGTTGCTAACTGAGGCCAAGCAAGAAAAGCATTGAATATTGCTCTTAACTCCAGAATATTTATTGGGATGAGTTTCTCCTCCTGAGTCCACGATCCCTGAGCCTTCAGGGAGTTCCAGACTGCGCCGCAACCTAGAAGGCTGGCATCTGTTGTTACAATTGTCCAATCTGGCCTGCGAAAGGTCATACCCTTGGACAGATGGACCCGAAAAAGCCACCAGAGAAGAGAATCTCTGGTCTCTTGATCCAGATTTAGTAGAGGGGACAAATCTGAGTAATCCCTATTCCACTGACTTAGCATGCATAATTGCAGCGGTCTGAGATGCAGGCGCGCAAATGGCACTATGTCCATTGCCGCTACCATTAAGCCGATTACTTCCATGCACTGAGCCACTGACGGGCGTGGAATGGAATGAAGGACACGGCAAGCATTTAGAAGTTTTGATAACCTGGACTCCGTCAGGTAAATTTTCATCTCTACAGAATCTATAAGAGTCCCTAGGAAGGAGACTCTTGTGAGTGGGGATACAGAACTCTTTTCCACGTTCACTTTCCACCTATGCGACCTCAGAAATGCCAGAACTATCTCTGTATGAGACTTGGCAATTTGAAAGCTTGACGCCTGTATCAGGATGTCATCTAGATACGGAGCCACCGCTATGCCTCGCAGTCTTAGAACCGCCAGAAGTGAGCCCAGAACCTTTGTAAAAATTCTTGGGGCAGTGGCCAACCCGAAGTGAAGAGCTACAAATTGGTAATGCCTGTCTAGAAAGGCAAACCTTAGGAACCGATGATGATCTTTGTGAATCGGTATGTGAAGGTAGGCATCCTTTAAGTCCACTGTGGTGTTGTACTGACCCTCTTGGATCATGGGTAGGATGGTCCGAATAGTTTCCATTTTGAATGATGGAACTCTGAGGAATTTGTTTAAGATCTTTAGATCCAAGATTGGTCTGAAGGTTCCCGCTTTCTTGGGAACCACAAACAGATTTGATTAAAATCCCTGTCCTTGTTCCGTCCGCGGAACTGGATGGATCACTCCCATTACTAGGAGGTCTTGCACACAGCTTAGGAATGCCTCTTTCTTTATCTGGTTTGATGATAACCTTGAAAGATGAAATCTCCCTTGTGGAGGAGAAGCTTTGAAGTCCAGAAGATATCCCTGAGATATGATCTCCAACGCCCAGGGATCCTGAACATCTCTTGCCCACGCCTGGGCCGAGAGAGAAAGTCTGCCCCCCACTAGATCGTTTCCGGATAGGGGGCCGTTCCTTCATGCTGTCTTGGGGGCAGCAGCAGGCTTCCTGGCCTGCTTGCCCTTGTTCCAGGACTGGTTAGGTTTCCAGGCCTGTCTGGAATGAGCAACAGTTCCCTCTTGTTTTGAAGCGGAGGAAGTTGATGCTGCTCCCTCCTTGAAATTTCGAAAGGCACGAAAATTAGACTGTTTGGCCTTTGATTTGGCCCTGTCCTGAGGAAGGGTATGACCCTTGCCTCCAGTAATGTCAGCAATAATGTCCTTCAAGCCAGGCCCGAATAAGGTCTGCCCCTTGAAAGGAATGTTGAGTAATTTAGACTTTGAAGTTACGTCAGCTGACCAGGATTTAAGCCATAGCGCCCTACGCGCCTGGATGGCGAATCTGGAATTCTTAGCCGTTAGTTTAATCAAATTAATTTCTTAAGGTAACCCTCCAATTTTTTATCCATTGGATCTGAAAAAGCACAACTGTCCTCAACCGGGATAGTAGTACGCTTTGCTAAAGTAGAAACTGCTCCCTCCACCTTAGGGACTGTCTGCCATAAGTCCCGTGTAGTGGCGTCTATTGGAAACATTTTTCTAAATAAAGGAGGTGGGGAAAAGGGCACACCGGGTTTATCCAACTCCTTCTGTAAGCCTTTTAGGTATAGGAAAAACGTCAGTACACACCGGCACCGCATAGTATCTATCCAGCCTACACAATTTCTCTGGAATTGCAACTGTGTTACAGTCATTCAGAGCAGCTAATACCTCCCCAAGCAATACACAGAGTTTCTCAAGCTTAAATTTAAAATTAGAAATCTCTGAATCATGTTTCCCCGAGTCAGAGATGTCACCCACAGAATGAAGCTCTCCGTCCTCATGTTCTGCATACTGTGACGCAGTATCAGACATGGCTCTTACAGCATTTGCGCGCTCTGTATCTCTCCTAACCCCAGAGCTATCGTGCTTGCCTCTTAATTCAGGCAATCTAGATAATACCTCTGACAGGGTATTATTCATGATTGCAGCCATGTCCTGCAAGGTAATCGCTATGGGCGTCCCTGATGTAATTGGCACCATATTAGCGTGCGTCCCCTGAGCGGGAGGCGAAGGGTCTGACACGTGGGGAGAGTTAGTCGGCATAACTTCCCCTTCGACAGAACCCTCTGGTGATAATTCTTTTATAGATAAAGACTGATCTTTACTGTTTAAGGTGAAATCAATACATTTAGTACACATTTTCCTATGGGGCTCCACCATGGCTTTCAAACATAATGAACAAGTAGGTTCCTCTGTATCAGACATGTTTAAACAGACTAGCAATAAGACTAGCAAGCTTGGAAAACACTTAAAAGAAGTTTACAAGCAATATAAAAAACGTTACTGCGCCTTTAAGAAACACAAATTTTGTCCAAATTTGAAATAACAGTGAAAAGAGGCAGTTACACTAACAAAATTTTTACAGTGTATGTAACAAGTCAGCAGAGCATTGCACCCACTTGCAAATGGATGATTAACCCCTTAATAACAAAAAAAGAATAATAAATGACAAAAACGTTTTTTTAAACACAGTCACAACAACTGCCACAGTCTACTGTGATTGTTACCCTCCTCAAACACGACTTTGAAGCCTTTTGAGCCCTTCTGAGATGTCCTGTATCATGCAGAGGGAAGCTGAATGTCTCTGTCAGTATTTTTATCTGCACAGAAAAGCACTAAAAAAGGCCCCTCCCACTCATATTACAACAGTGGAAAGCCTCCAAGAACTGTTTCTAGGCAAAATTCAAGCCAGCCATGTGGAAAAAACTAGGCCCCAATAAGTTTTATCACCAAACATATATAAAAAACGATTAAACATGCCAGCAAACGTTTTAAAATACACTTTTATAAGAGTATGTATCTCTATTAATAAGCCTGATACCAGTCGCTATCACTGCATTTAAGGCTTTACTTACATTAATTACTTCGGTATCAGCAGCATTTTCTAGCAAATTCCATCCCTAGAAAAATATTTTAACTGCACATACCTTTTTGCAGGAAAACCTGCACGCTATTCCCCCTCTGAAGTTACCTCACTCCTCAGAATATGTGAGAACAGCAAAGGATCTTAGTTACTTCTGCTAAGATCATAGAAAACGCAGGCAGATTCTTCTTCCAAATACTGCCTCAGATAAACAGTACACTCCGGAACCATTTAAAAATAACAAACTTTTGATTGGAGAAATAAACTAAGTCTAAAACACCACAGTCCTCTTACGACCTCCATCTTAGTTGAGAGTTGCAAGAGAATGACTGGGTATGGCAGTGAGGGGAGGAGCTATATAGCAGCTCTGCTGTGGGTGATCCTCTTGCAACTTCCTGTTGGGAAGGAGAATATCCCATAAGTAATGGATGATCCGTGGACTGGATACACTTAACAAGAGAAATATACTGAACATACCTCAAAGCAGGTGATCTGCAAACTGTCCCCCCAACTGAAGTTTTCTTTCCATACTCTTCAGTTATGTGTGAGTACAGCAATGGACCTTAATTACAAACCGCTAAGATCATCAACCTCCAGGCAGATTCTTCTTCCAATTTCTGCCTGAGAGTAAAACAGTACAACGCTGGTACCGTTTAAAAATAAACTCTTGATTGAAGGTAAAAACTACACTAAGTCACCACATATCTCTTGATACTTCCTTTCTTGTCGAGAGCTGCAAGAGAATGACTGGGGGTGGCAGTTAGGGGAGGAGCTATATAGACAACTCTGCTGTGGGTGTCCTCTTGCAGCTTCCTGTTGGGAAGGAGAATATCCCACAAGTAATGGATGAACCCGTGGACTGGATACACCTTTACAAGAGAAAACGGTCCATCATTGACTTGTCTATCTCCTAATAATTTAGAGTCTCAGTTTCAAAGCGATTGTAAACTGGAGTCCTCCATTGTTCCTCTTGTCTGTAACTATCCCATCTATTTGTTCTTCTGGGTTATTCCCAGTCATTATACTTGTAATGTCATCTATGGGAGTTATTTCTAAATGTATTCAAACGGAATTCAGAATTAAAATGTTCCCTATTGGAGTACTAAGGGTGCCTTGTCCTTTCATAATTTGTATTTTGATTGTGATTATAGGCCCTATTGTATTCGTGGGGATTGTAATTTATTATGTTCATAGGAGTTAAAATAATGATTGTGCCCCCTTCTTGTCTTGTTTTTATGTGTATGACCATTTATTTGTTCACTATTATGTGTATCCATAGGAGCTTCATTACTATGTTCCTCATCTTGTTGTGAGGTATTGTCTTTTATGTCTCTCTCCATTTTGCCCCATTTTGATCTTAAAAGGTCTTTATTTAAGTTGTCAAGTTTATCAATTATCACTTTCATTCATTTTCATTTTTCCTATCTTTTAGTTTCTCCTTTATCTCTAAAATGTTTGGTTTTTTTTTTTCAATATTAACCAATGTTTCTTTACGTGACGGTTTTAAGATATCAATGAGAGTGTTAGATGCTTTTTTAAGTGTGTCTGTCCATTCTAATTGTAAAGTGTCACTGAGTGGAAAGGTGCAGTTTTTATTCAGTTGGAGACCTCTAGGAATAATCCCTTTAGTTGTATATCTATTTAGGAAAACTAGTTCCATTTTTTATTTTAACTCTTTAATTAGAGCATATTCTAAATTTTGCATTAGGTCAGAGGTCTTATCTTGTGTAGTAAGACTGGTAGGAGGAGTATTGTCATCTCTCATATCTAAAAAAAAAATAATTCTCTTAAGTCAAATATATCATCCATTATCAAGATTAAAATAGAATGAAAAAAGACACCTTGTCAAATATTAGCTCAAGAGTGAAACATTGCTTATTCTGTCACTAATATCGCTTTGCTACTCATCAAGAACTTTTAATTGCCAAAGACGCTAATGTGGAGATTTCATGCTGCAACCATTTGCTTCTTAATTACATAATTCTTATGTTTAACTTCTAGATGTTTGTATCAGTTTGACTCTCTATTACATACATTAAGAAAACCACATACTTTTGATACATTTTTGATACTACAGTACATACAACGTGAGAATTATATGCTTATGTCATTTTAGATTTTATATAAATATCCCTGTTCTACTCTTACTGAAAAGGATTACATTAACACAGCATTACCAGTCCTACTTTAAGGGATGCTACCCATTAAGGACTTAACATTTCTTAAGAGCACAATCTTCACTTCTTCCTTGAACGTAGGCAAAGAATCACTGAGGATTATGGGAAGTGGGGGGGGGGGGGACTTAAGCTTTGCTAGGGTGTCTTTGCCGCCACCTGGTGGCCAGGAGTTGAATTCCCAACAGTAATTGAATGGAATCATGGACTCTCCATACCATTGGAAAATATATATCTTGTAGATATTATTCTAATAAGTTTACTACCTTAATAGAGTTTTTTAATACCTCCTTAAATGTATGAGTATGCCGATAGGAGATTGAGTTAACCTATTGAAAGAAAGTGTGCCCTTTTTAAAGAGCAGCAGAGTGACCATATATCTTGATAAAGCCCAGAGTAGGGCGAAACGTGTTGACTGAGACAATTGGCACCGATGCTGCATTTACCAATTAGCCATCTACTCTAACCTAGCCTGAGGAGTTCAGGCCGAGAACGAAGGGAGGTGCAGCTTTTCATCTAAAGCACAAATAGGATTGGCTTGAATACAATTTGGAAAACATACACATACGCGAGTCTGTATGTATATTAACAGTTGCTATATACTATCAGCAGACACAGTTTGCAACTTTTCTTTATTGGAAATACTTTGTATCAAATACTTGACCTATGACCTAAAGTCACGTTGGTACAGGTCATGTGTGCAACGCTCCGAACAGTCTAACCTGAGCCCCATACACCACCAGACCAAGTCTATTCCGGGTAAAGTAACTACTACACAGGTCAACTGTGACACAGAGGAGTCAGCGGTGAATGCAAACTACTACCCAAGATGCGGAGTTAAGCCGCCGCGGGAATCTGACATTTATTCGGAAACTGACAAATAAGGTAAATAACCGCTATCCCTCATCTTAAATTGGACTGTAGCCTCAAGGTAAACAACCTATTATCTCTCCACTGCTATAATTTCTTAATCTGAAGGGCAACTCTCTGCATTGTTTTAAACACATATTTGTACACAGTTGGAACGTGAACATTGCTTTTAATAATTTAATATTTTATGTGACTTTCTCATGTGCATGAACTTTTTATTTTGCACTTTGGGAGACGTCCCATAGGACAAGTATGTATGGAGTTTGTATGTTGTTAAATTAGACCATTAAAAACAGATTTAATATAACATCATTCATCCAGCCATTTTTTTCTTCTATAAAATGATCCAATAATCACCATTATCACATAATCCGTGCTTTTGTTAGCGCTGTTTCTATTTTTTGGTTAACAAGCTTTTTAAGTTGATCTAAAGGGGTCACTGAGGAACAGCAGATTTATCTACTCTGAACGCTCTTATTCTTTTTAATAAATAAAGAGTCCACAAGTCAGCTCTTCTTCTTGTCGATCATTTTATTTATTTTTTTCATTTATTTATTTTTCATTTTGATTAATTTCTTATTTGCAAGTCAAAAAAACACTACACACAACATCTGTTATCTCTCACCTGCCTCTACCTAGTGTCATCTTTTCAGTGGCATCACCCGCCGACAGAATTTCAGATGTAGTGAGAGAGGGAAGTAAAGGAGTAAGGGAGGACTGTCCATCCCCCTCTCCCATACCAATCGTACCGAGGATCCCCCGACCTATAAGAAAAACAAACAGAACAAACCATCACTACCTAACATTTTTCTTAATTTTCCGGATTTAAATACAGAACACATGATTTTAAGCAACTTTCCCATTTACTTATTTTATCTAAATTGCTTCATTCTCTTGGCATACCTTTTTGAAGGAGCAGCTATGCACTACTCTGAGATATCTGAAAATATATGGAGAACCAATGAAGAGACACATTTTTGTGCATCCACCAGCAGCTAGCTACCTAGATATGCTTTTTAACTAAGGATACCAAGAGAATGAAGCAATTAAGATAACATAAGCAAAATGGAAAGTTGTTTAGAATCACATGCTCTGCCTGAATCACGAAAGAAAAGTGTTGGGATTCATGTCCCTTTAAGCAATTACTATTGAATCTAGTAACAATAACCAACCAATAGCTGCTGAATAGTTATACTCATTTATATTCCTAAAACAATTCTACTATATTTAACATTTCACACTTATTTTCATTGAAAAATTAATAACAGAATACGAATGCTTCTATAAAATAGACATTGACTTCATATAATGCAAATTCTAAAAATTAGGTTAGGCTCCCACTTGAGTTCTAACAAAAAAAAAAACAAATTATGCTTACCTGATAATTTTCTTTTCTTCTGATGGAAAGAGTCCACAGCTGCATTCATTACTTTTGGGAAATAAGAACCTGGCCACCAGGAGGAGGCAAAGACAACCCAGCCAAAGGCTTAAATACTCCTTCCACTCCCCTCATCCCCCAGTCATTCTGCCGAGGAACAAGGAACAGTAGAATAAATATCAGGGTGAAAGGTGCCAGAAGAATATAAGGACGCCTCACATAAAATCACGGTGACTGGAGCTGTGGACTCTTTCCATCAGAAGAAAAGGAAATTATCAGGTAAGCATAATTTATGTTTTTCTTCTTAAATGGAAAGAGTCCACAGCTGTATTCATTATTTTTGGGAAAACAATACCCAAGCTATAGAGGACACTGAATGCCAAGAATGGTGGGTACAATAGGCGGCCCACACTGAGGGCACCAGGCCTGAACCTCTACCCAATAAAAAAAAAATGCTTCGTCCGAAGCTGAGAAAACTTTAAGAGGAAAAGCCCCAGTGACACTGACTCACATTTAGTCCAGAAGCAAAACTAGAGACTGCAAACGGACGGACTCGATTGAGCACACAGTCCTCCAGGAGACACTGTCACCCAACAAATAGTCCCCCACCGCTCATCTCCACAAATGGAGAAACCAGCCGAAACCCCCAAGGGAACAAGGCGAAGTAGAACCAGGGAAACCGAAAGGTCCCCTAATACAAAAAAGAACACCTCCACTAGTGAGCCCAGCTCACAGAGACGCAAAGGGGCCCAAACAGGGAGAGGAGGCCATGCCTATACCAAGCGAAACTTGGGATAAGACCGGGCACAGAGACAGAACAGACGTCTCCCCAATATCAGGCAAGCACGGAATGCAACGGAAGATGCAAAGTCCTCCCAGTGTCTAGCCATAGAATACCAAGGAATTCGACCATGAAAAGGTGTGTAATACATCCAGGTGAAAAACCCAAAGTTTGAGAACACAGAGTCCACAACAGGACGATGATACAGAGGGTACTTGCAAGGAAGAAGCACTCAAGCAAGAAACAGACCGCAAAAGCAACCCCCATACTGGGGTCCCGTTCCAGGCAACCTAAGTCACCAGACCTATACACAGGTCCCTCAATCGAAGTCCCCCCCGAGAAGGAGAGTATACTCTCAGAACCCGAAGGAAGAATAAACCCTCTTCTAATCAATAGAGCAAGTTGAAAGGAAAATCTATTCCCTAGAAGACTAAGCTAGCAGGATAGACTCAACAAGCTCACAATTAGAGACGACTGCGCAAGCTCAGTTCCTTAGACTGCTCGCCCATCCTGACCTGCAGACCCACACTCATCTGGACAATCAAGTCTCCAGGATCCAAGACCTGGAAACAAAAGAATCCCAAAACAGGTACAGGAACAAGCGTAAGGATAGCACAACCATCCCCACAGAGCACAAGTACAACCCGACTCTGAAAACAGACAACAAGGCCATAGACCTAAGGACCTATAAAAAAAACAGAATTTATGCTTACCTGATAAATTACTTTCTCCAACGGTGTGTCCGGTCCACGGCGTCATCCATAACTTGTGGGAATATTCTCTTCCCCAACAGGAAATGGCAAAGAGCACAGCAAAAGCTGTCCATATAGTCCCTCCTAGGCTCCGTCCACCCCAGTCATTCGACCGACGGACAGGAGAAAAAACAGGAGAAACCATAAGGTGCCGTGGTGACTGTAGATAAAGAAAGAAATTCATCAAACCTGATTAAAAAACCAGGGCGGGCCATGGACCGGACACACCGTTGGAGAAAGTAATTTATCAGGTAAGCATAAATTCTGTATTCTCCAACATTGGTGTGTCCGGTCCACGGCGTCATCCATAACTTGTGGGAACCAATACCAAAGCTTTAGAACACGGATGAAGGGAGGGAGCCAATCAAGTTACCTAAACAGAAGGCACCACGGCTTGCAAAACCTTTCTCCCAAAAATAGCCTCCGAGGAAGCAAAAGTATCAAATTTGTAGAATTTGGCAAAAGTGTGCAGGGAAGACCAAGTCGCTGCCTTACATATCTGATCAACAGAAGCCTCGTTCTTGAAGGCCCATGTGGAAGCCACAGCCCTAGTAGAGTGAGCTGTGATGCGTTCAGGAGGCTGCCGTCCGGCAGTCTAGTAAGCCAATCAGATGATGCTTTTCAGCCAAAAGGAAAGAGAGGTAGCAGTAGCTTTTTGACCTCTCCTCTTGCCAGAATAAACGACAAACAGAGAAGACGTTTGTCTGAAATCCTTTGTTGCTTCTAAATAGAACTTTAAAGCACGAACTACATCTAAATTGTGTAACAAACGTTCCTTCTTTGAAACTGGATTCGGACACAAAGAAGGCACAACTATTTCCTGGTTAATATTCTTGTTGGAAACAAGCTTTGGAAGGAAACCAGGTTTAGTACGCAAAACAACCTTATCTGAATGGAACACCAGATAGGGCGGATTACACTGCAAAGCAGATAACTCAGAAACTCTTCTAGCAGAAGAAATAGCAACCAAAAACAGAACTTTCCAAGATAACATCTTGATATCTATGGAATGTAGAGGTTCAAACGGAACCCCTTGAAGAACTGAAAGAACTAAATTCAGACTCCAGGGAGGAGTCAAAGGTCTGTAAACAGGCTTGATCCTGACCAAAGCCTGAACAAAAGCTTGAACATCAGGCACAGTTGCCAGTCGTTTGTGTAACAAGACAGATAAAGCAGAAATCTGTCCCTTTAGAGAACTCGTTGATAATCCCTTATCCAAACCTTCTTGGAGAAAGGAAAGGATCCTAGGAATTTTGATCTTACTCCATGAGAATCCCTTGGATTCACACCAACAGATATATCTTTTCCATATTTTATGGTAAATTTTTCTAGTTACAGGTTTTCTGGCTTGTACCAGAGTATCTATTACAGAATCCGAAAACCCACGTTTAGATAAAATCAAGCGTTCAATTTCCAAGCCGTTAGCTGGAGGGAAACTAGATTTGGATGTTCGAATGGACCTTGTACTAGAAGATCCTGTCTCAAAGGTAGCTTCCATGGTGGAGCCGATGACATATTCACCAGGTCTGCATACCAAGTCCTGCGTAGCCACGCAGGAGCTATCAAGATCACAGATCACTCCTGCTTGATCCTGAGGAAACGGTGGAAACACATAAGCTAGGTTGAAGGTCAAAGGCGCTACTAATGCATCCACTAGAGTCGCCTTGGGATCCCTGGATCTGGACCCGTAGCAAGGAACCTTGAAGTTCTGACGAGACGCCATCAGATCCATGTCTGGAATGCCCCATAATTGAGTCAACTGGGCAAATATCTCTGGGTGGAGTTCCCACTCCCCCGGATGGAATGTCTGACGACTACCACTCCTGGGATGTGGATCGCAGATAGGTGGCAGGAGTGATCCTCCGCCCATTTTATGATTTTGGTCACTTCTCTCATCGCCAGGGAACTCCTTGTTCCCCCCTGATGGTTGATATAAGCAACAGTCGTCATGTTGTCTGATTGGAATCTTATGAATCTGGCCTTTGCTAGTTGAGGCCAAGCCCTGAGAGTATTGAATATCGCTCTCAGTTCCAGAATGTTTATCGGGAGAAGAGACTCTTCCCGAGACCATAGACCCTGAGCTTTCAGGGAGTCCCAGACCTCGCCCCAGCCCACTAGACTGGCGTCGGTCGTGACGATGACCCACTCTGGTCTGCGGAAGCTCATTCCCTGGGACAGGTGATCCTGGGTTAGTCACCAACGGAGTGAGTCTCTGGTCTTCTGATCTACTTGAATCACTGGAGACAAGTCTGTATAGTCCCCATTCCACTGTTTCAGCATGCACAGTTGTAATGGTCTTAGATGAATTCGCGCAAAAGGAACTATGTCCATTGCTGCAACCATCAACCCTACTACTTCCATGCACTGAGCTATGGAAGGTCGTGGAACAGAGTGAAGAACTTGACAAGCGTTTAGAAGTTTTGAATTTCTGACATCTGTCAGGGAAATCTTCATTTCTAAAGAATCTATTATTGTCCCCAAGAAAGGAACTCTTGTCGACGGAGACAGGGAACTTTTTTCTATGTTCACTTTCCATCCGTGAGATCTGAGAAAGGCCAGAACGATGTCTGTGTGAGCCTTTGCCTTTGAAAGAGACGACGCTTGTATCAGAATGTCGTCCAAGTAAGGTGCCACTGCAATGCCCCTTGGAAATCCTTGGAGCAGTGGCTAGCCCGAATGGGAGAGCCACAAACTGGTAATGTTTGTCCAGAAAGGCGAACCTTAGGAACTGATGATGATCTTTGTGGATAGGAATATGTAGATACGCATCCCTTAGATCCACGGTAGTCATAAATTGACCCTCCTGGATTGTAGGTAAAATCGTTCGAATACTATTAAGAAAGGTTTTAGAGAGGAGCGCCAATTAAGTCAAGGTCTGATGTGTGTGTGTTTGAGTAGTTTGTTCACACTAGAGCGAAAAAAAACCTTATGGTAGGGGTTTAGTTTTAAATGTATGATGTAGATGCTTATGTGGTAATAAGACAACTAGGGAAAGGATGTGAGATATATATAATACAATTTAATACAATTTATTACAGACACAATATATAACTTATAAACATGGATCCATGGTACATAAAAGTGTATTTAAGACAGTCTAAAATAATAGATTAAAAAATGTGGAATGTATGGGGTTAAAAATCAAGGGGATTGGACCCTCCAAGGGCAGAGTGTCCCCAAGGTTGTGTGTAAGAAAGGTGGACTTCGTTACAATGTACTACCTTCTACTCCCTATGGTGATATGGAGGCTGGTAAAACAATTTGCATAAATTGAACAGTAAAAATCGATTGGTGGAGTAGTGTCCACAAAATTGGAGAATACAATTTAAACAAAAATAATACGGCTCAAAGAAGTATCCTATGCGGACAGAATCTTATACGGATAAATGTGGAACTTAACTTTAAATCATATATAAACAAAAAACATATGTGAAACGATATGCAGTGAAAAAAGATATATATATAAAAATAAAAATAAAATAGAAACGATCAAAAAAATGTGATCAAAAATAAACTAGTGTGTACACATCTAGTAAAAATGTGGTATCAGAAAAAATGTGGTATCAAAAATCATAAATGTGATGTGATCTCAAAATTAGAAAAAGAAAATCACATACCATAAAAATGTGTAATCAAAAATGTGAATCGATGCACACTTAATCAACAATTATACTAAATCAACAATAATGATAACTAAATCAGGGGCAGTGAACAATTATTTGAACTTAGATAATAGACAAATGTTGGGGATACATTCAAAAAGTTGTACAAAATGGTTATACAAAATAGTGATAACGTTGTTATAATCCTGAAATCTATATATCCTGAAAAGAGTCCATATAAAATGTCTCTTGTCCTCCAAAGGGTCCTATTAATCCAATCTGAAGACAGTTCAAATGCCTCAATTCCAAGGCAATAAAAACAATAACAATAACAATAAAAAGGGCAATAGAATAGCTGGGAAATCCTCAAAGCCTAGGGATAAGTGTTTTTTCTATTATGGCCAAAATCTGTCAGCAGGTTATCTATTTGTGATCATACCCAAACGTCTCTAGTGACTTTTATCATCCCAGTGAGTCTGTTCAGTACATACCGGAAATTCTGCTATACCGGATGTTTTTTTGTCCTCTGTCCCAAACCGGAAGTCAAATGGTTTGAAACCGGAAGTTTTGGTTTTCCTACTTCCGGTTCCGGAATTTTACATCAGACCGGAAGTTGGGATATGTAAAAACGGAAGTCTATGTTTTGTTATGTCCTCACTCAGGGATTTGATTGTTTTTGATTGGGCAGCTAGATAGCAACTAGATGTATATTATAAAATGTCTAATAAAATGGTAACTCAATGGCGATAAAATGTGTATTTAAAAACGCTTATTGTCCATCATAAAGTGGTTATTTCTATGATATGTAAGTTAATGTTAGAGTGAGTAAATCGCTCTCATGCTTGGGTAGTATGTATAAATAATACTTAAAAATTGTGTTCTTTTGAATGTCAGTGAATATTAGGTGCTCTTCCTTAAGTTCTATTAACACATTTATAACTCTTTTTTGGGATTTGGGGAAATGGAATGGACTTGTCAAATATGGAAAGTCTGAAGACCAGATAGTTTGGGGGGAGTGTCAAATGCAAGATACTAGATGACTGAAATAGTTAATATTAAAAAACAGAATTTATGTTTACCTGATAAATTACTTTCTCCAACGGTGTGTCCGGTCCACGGCGTCATCCTTACTTGTGGGATATTCTCTTCCCCAACAGGAAATGGCAAAGAGCCCAGCAAAGCTGGTCACATGATCCCTCCTAGGCTCCGCCTACCCCAGTCATTCGACCGACGTTAAGGAGGAATATTTGCATAGGAGAAACCATATGTTACCGTGGTGACTGTAGTTAAAGAAAATAAATTATCAGACCTGATTAAAAAAACCAGGGCGGGCCGTGGACCGGACACACCGTTGGAGAAAGTAATTTATCAGGTAAACATAAATTCTGTTTTCTCCAACATAGGTGTGTCCGGTCCACGGCGTCATCCTTACTTGTGGGAACCAATACCAAAGCTTTAGGACACGGATGAAGGGAGGGAGCAAATCAGGTCACCTAAATGGAAGGCACCACGGCTTGCAAAACCTTTCTCCCAAAAATAGCCTCAGAAGAAGCAAAAGTATCAAATTTGTAAAATTTAGAAAAAGTGTGCAGTGAAGACCAAGTCGCTGCCTTACATATCTGATCAACAGAAGCCTCGTTCTTGAAGGCCCATGTGGAAGCCACAGCCCTAGTGGAGTGAGCTGTGATTCTTTCAGGAGGCTGCCGTCCGGCAGTCTCATAAGCCAATCGGATAATGCTTTTAATCCAGAAGGAGAGAGAGGTAGAAGTTGCTTTTTGACCTCTCCGTTTACCAGAATAAACAACAAACAAAGACAAAGTTTGTCTGAAATCCTTAGTAGCTGCTAAGTAAAATTTGAGAGCACGAACTACATCCAAGTTGTGCAACAAACGTTCCTTCTTTGAAACTGGATTAGGACACAAAGAAGGCACAACTATCTCCTGGTTAATGTTTTTGTTAGAAACAACTTTTGGAAGAAAACCAGGTTTAGTACGCAAAACCACCTTATCTGCATGGAACACCAGATAAGGAGAAGAACACTGCAGAGCAGATAATTCTGAAACTCTTCTAGCAGAAGAAATTGCAACCAAAAACAAAACTTTCCAAGATAATAACTTAATATCAACGGAATGTAAGGGTTCAAACGGAACCCCCTGAAGAACTGAAAGAACTAGGTTGAGACTCCAAGGAGGAGTCAAAATTTTGTAAACAGGCTTGATTCTAACCAGAGCCTGAACAAAGGCTAGAACATCTGGCACAGCTGCCAGCTTTTTGTGAAGTAACACAGACAAGGCAGAAATCTGTCCCATCAAGGAACTTGCAGATAATCCTTTTTCCAATCCTTCTCGAAGGAAGGATAGACTCTTAGGAATCTTAACCTTGTCCCAAGGGAATCCTGCAGATTCACACCAACAGATATACCAAATTATGTGGTAATTTTTCTGGTTACAGGCTTTCAGGCCTGAACAAGAGTATTAATAACAGAATCTGAGAACCCTCGCTTTGATAAGATCAAGCGTTCAATCTCCAAGCAGTCAGCTGGAGTGGGTCGAACGGACCTAGAACAAGAAGGTCTCTCAAAGGTAGCTTCCATGGTGGAGCCGATGACATATTCACCAGATCTGCATACCAAGTCCTGCGTGGCCACGCAGGAGCTATCAAAATCACCGACGCCCTCTCCTGATTGATCCTGGCTACCAGCCTGGGGATGAGAGGAAACGGCGGGAACACATAAGCTAGTTTGAAGGTCCAAGGTGCTACTAGTGCATCCACTAGAGCCGCCTTGGGATCCCTGGATCTGTACCCGTAGTAAGGAACTCTGAAGTTCTGACGAGAGGCCATCAGATCCATGTCTGGAATGCCCCACGGTTGAGTGACTTGGGCAAAGATTTCCGGATGGAGTTCCCACTCCCCCGGATGCAATGTCTGACGACTCAGAAAATCCGCTTCCCAATTTTCCACTCCTGGGATGTGGATAGCAGACAGGTGGCAGGAGTGAGACTCCGCCCATAGAATGATTTTGGTCACTTCTTCCATCGCTAGGGAACTCCTTGTTCCCCCCTGATGGTTGATGTATGAACTTGGCCCTCGCTAGCTGAGGCCAAGCTTTGAGAGCATTGAATATCGCTCTCAGTTCCAGAATATTTATCGGTAGAAGAGATTCTACCCGAGACCAAAGACCCTGAGCTTTCAGGGATCCCCAGACCGCGCCCCAGCCCATCAGACTGGCGTCGGTCGTGACAATGACCCACTCTGGTCTGCGGAAGGTCATCCCTTGTGACAGGTTGTCCAGGGACAGCCATGTTTTTCTGGCTTCTGTCAGAAAAATCCTCATTTCTAAGGAGTCTATTATAGTTCCCAAGAAGGGAACCCTCGTTGACGGAGATAGAGAACTCTTTTCCACGTTCACTTTCCATCCGTGAGATCTGAGAAAGGCCAGGACAATGTCCGTGTGAGCCTTTACTTGAGGAAGGGACGACGCTCGAATCAGAATGTCGTCCAAGTAAGGTACTACAGCAATGCCCCTTGGTCTTAGCACCGCCAGAAGGGACCCTAGTACCTATGAGAAAATCCTAGGAGCAGTGGCTAATCCGAAAGAAAATGCCACGAACTGGAAATGCTTGTCCAGGAATGCAAACCTTAGGAACCGATGATGTTCCTTGTGGATAGGAATATGTAGATACGCATCCTTGAAATCCACCTTGGTCATGAATTGACCTTCCTGGATGGAAGGAAGAAGTGTTCGAATGGTTTCCATCTTGAACGATGGAACCTTGAGAAACTTGTTCAAGATCTTGAGATCTAAGATTGGTCTGAACGTTCCCTCTTTTTTGGGAACTATGAACAGATTGGAGTAGAACCCCATCCCTTGTTCTCCTAATGGAACAGGATGAATCACTCCCATTTTTAGCAGGTCTTCTACCCAATGTAAGAATGCCTGTCTTCTTATGTGGTCTGAAGACAACTGAGACCTGTGGAACCTCCCCCTTGGAGGAAGCCCCTTGAACTCCAGAGAATAACCTTGGGAGACTATTTCTAGCGCCCAAGGATCCAGAACATCTCTTTCCCAAGCCTGAGCGAAGAGAGAGAGTCTGCCCCCCACCAGATCCGGTCCCGGATCGGGGGCCCGCATTTCATGCTGTCTTGGTAGCAGTGGCAGGTTTCCTGGCCTGCTTTCCTTTGCTCCAGCCTTGCATAGGTCTCCAGGCTGGATTGGCTTGAGAAGTATTACCTTCCTGCTTAGAGGACGTAGCCCTTGGGGCTGATCCGTTTCTGCGAAAGGGACGAAACTTAGGTTTATTTTTGGTCTTGAAAAGACCTATCCTGAGGAAGGGCGTGGCCCTTGCCCCCAGTGATATCAGAGATAATCTCTTTCAAGTCAGGGCCAAAGAGTGTTTTCCCCTTGAAAGGAATGTCAAGCAATTTGTTCTTGGAAGACGCATCCGCTGCCCAAGATTTTAACCAAAGCGCTCTGCGCCACAATAGCAAACCCAGAATTTTTTCGCCGCTAACCTAGCCAATTGCAAGGTGGCGTCTAGGGTGAAAGAATTAGCCAATTTAAGAGCACGAATTCTGTCCATAATCTCCTCATAAGAAGAAGAATTACTAATAATCGCCTTTCCTAGCTCATCAAACTAGAAACACGCGGCTGCAGTGACAGGGACAATGCATGCAATTGGTTGTAGAAGGGAACCTTGCTGAACAAACATCTTTAGCAGACCTTCTAATTTTTTATCCATAGGATCTTGGAAAGCACAACTATCTTCTATGGGTATAGTGGCGCGCTTGTGTAGAGTAGAAACCGCCCCCTCGACCTTGGGGACTGTCTGCCATCAGTCCTTTCTGGGGTCGACTATAGGAAAACAATTTTATAAATATGGGGGGAGGTACTAAAGGTATACCGGGCCTGTCCCATTCTTTACTAACAATGTACGCCACCCGCTTGGATATAGGAAAAGCTTCGGGGGGCCCCGGGGCCTCTAAGAACTTTTCCATTTTACATAGTGGTTCTGGAATGACCAGATAATCACAATCATCCAAATTGGATAACACCTCCTTAAGCAGAGCGCGGAGATGTTCCAACTTAAATTTAAAAGTAATCACATCAGGTTCAGCTTGTTGAGAAATGTTTCCTGAATCTGAAATTTCTCCCTCAGACAAAACCTCCCTGGCCCCCTCAGACTGGTGTAGGGGCCCTTCAGAAACCATATCATCAGCGTTCTCATGCTCTACAGAATTTTCTAAAACAGAGCAGTCGCGCTTTCGCTGATAAGTGGGCATATTGGCTAAAATGTTTTTGATAGAATTATCCATTACAGCCGTTAAATGTTGCATAGTAAGGAGTATTGGCGCACTAGATGTACTAGGGGCCTCCTGTATGGGCAAGACTGGTGTAGACGAAGGAGGGGATGATGCAGTACCATGCTTACTCCCCTCACTTGAGGAATCATCTTGGGCATCATTTTTACTAAATTTTTTTATGACATAAAATACATATAGTTAAATGAGAAGGAACCTTGGTTTCCCCACAGTCAGAACACAATCTATCTGGTAGTTCAGACATGTTAAACAGGCATAAACTTGATAACAAAGCACAAAAAACGTTTTAAAATAAAACCGTTACTGTCACTTTAAATTTTAAACTAAACACACTTTATTATTGCAATTGCGAAAAAGTATGAAGGAATTGTTCAAAATTCACCAAAATTTCACCACAGTGTCTTAAAGCCTTAAAAGTATTGCACACCAAATTTGGAAGCTTTAACCCTTAAAATAACGGAACCGGAGCCGTTTTTATATTTAACCCCTTTACAGTCCCTGGAATCTGCTTTGCTGAGACCCAACCAAGCCCAAAGGGGAATACGATACCAAATGATGCCTTCAGAAAGACTTTTCTATGTATCAGAGCTCCACACACATGCAGCTGCATGCCATGCTGTCCTCAAAAACAAGTGCGCCATACCGGCGCGAAAATGAGGCTCTGACTATGATTAGGGAAAGCCCCTAAAGAATAAGGTGTCTAAAACAGTGCCTGCCGATATAATCATATCAAAATACCCAGAATAAATGATTCCTCAAGGCTAAATATGTGTTAATAATGAATCGATTTAGCCCAGAAAAAGTCTACAGTCTTAATAAGCCCTTGTGAAGCCCTTATTTACTATCTTAATAAACATGGCTTACCGGATCCCATAGGGAAAATGACAGCTTCCAGCATTACATCGTCTTGTTAGAATGTGTCATACCTCAAGCAGTAAGAGACTGCACACTGTTCCCCCAACTGAAGTTAATTGCTCTCAACAGTCCTGTGTGGAACAGCCGTGGATTTTAGTTACGGTGCTAAAATCATTTTCCTCATACAAACAGAAATCTTCATCTCTTTTCTGTTTCTGAGTAAATAGTACATACCAGCACTATTTTAAAATAACAAACTCTTGATTGAATAATAAAAACTACAGTTAAACACTAAAAAACTCTAAGCCATCTCCGTGGAGATGTTGCCTGTACAACGGCAAAGAGAATGACTGGGGTAGGCGGAGCCTAGGAGGGATCATGTGACCAGCTTTGCTGGGCTCTTTGCCATTTCCTGTTGGGGAAGAGAATATCCCACAAGTAAGGATGACGCCGTGGACCGGACACACCTATGTTGGAGAAAAAAAATTTAATAATCCTTTTGCAGAAGTGTGTGAGAGGGAGTTCTATCGTTCGGACTGTACATTCCTGGATTTGTTTAGGAGAGGTTAAATCATATCTTTGTATGATGTGTATCTTATAGTGAGTTATATGCAATGATGAGGGTTAAGCATATGATGGAGTCCATAGGCTATCTTTAGGTTGATGGCACTGTTTCTTGGGTTACATTTACCCTCAGTTGCACCCACATTATGCACTTAACTTGATGTCTAGGTAGAGTGTCCTGACCATCATAGTGTCTTCTCCTGGTGGCCTTGAAGTTGAAAGAATTGTGAATAGCAGTTATTTCAGGGTCAATAGGTGAGAAAGATCCTCCTTATTGTTTAGACCTCTTGGGAACAGGCAGTCTAACTCGAAGATCCATCTTGACTCTAATATCAGGAGTTGTTTCTCATAGTCTCCTCCTCTCCAGTTGGGTTTCACTTTTTGGATTCCATAGAAACTGAGATCTTTCATGTTGCCTTTATGTTGAAGCGCAAAGTGCCTATATAGTGCCGTTTCTGTGCTGCCGTGTTCGATTTGTAGTAGATGTTCCCGAATCCTGTCTTTAAGGCATCTCGAAGTCTGGCCAACATACTGGAGACCGCAGCTGCACTGCACTATGTAGATAACTCCTTTGTTGCTGCATCTGATCAGATCTCTGATAGTGTGTTTCTTGGTTGAATAGTGGGAGAGGAAGTGTTTTATCTTCAGGCCTCTCTTGCACGCCTTGCAACTGGGGCATGGAAAAAAACCTTGTATATGTTTGCCTGATACATCTCTTTCTTCAGTTGTTCCTAGACGAGGAATACTTGGGGCCAATATGGTCTTTAGGTTGTTGGATTTCTTATAGATGAATCTGGGTTTATCCATGAGTGTTTCTCCTATTATGTCATCGTTTTTGAGTATGTGCCAATGGTTCTTTATAATTTTTTCTATAGTTTGCCTGTTCTCACTATATTGAGTGATGAAAGCGACATCTAGTGAATTAGAGTTGTTTTCAATCTTATTCTCCTTGATCTTATATTGGAGTAGTTCTTGGCGATCTCGTCTCCTCACTTCTTCTATGTCTTTATTTAGTTTATCTTCTCCATATCCTCTTTCCAAGAATCTCGACTTTAGTTCTTCTGCTTGTGTTTCCCATAGGTTTGGGTCAGAACAGTTCTTTTTTAGTCTCAGTAGCTGTCCTTTTGGTATGTTCTCCTTCCAACTTGCGTGGTGGCAACTTTCACTGTGGATGTAATTATTACAATTCACAGTTTTAAAGTATGTGGAGGTCTTCAGTTTCCCATCTTCTACTGTTATTTTCAAATCCAGAAAGGTAATCTCAGTGCTGCTGATCTCATGAGTGAATCTTAGGTTGCAGATGTTATCATTCATAACACTGATGGTATGTTCCAGATCTTCCCTGGGGCCCTTCCATATCATAAGTATATCGTCTATGTACCTATGATAGGATACCAGGTCCGCGCCGGCTGGGCAGGACTCCCAAAAGATGTTCTCCCATCTGCCCATATATAGGTTCGCATAGCTCGGCGCGAACCTGGTCCCCATAGCTGTACCGCACAGCTGTCTGTAAAACTTTCCATCGTGATTGAAATAGTTGTGTGTCAATATATAGCTTATTCCCTCCAAGATGAATTTCTTCTGAGGTTCTGGTACTGTGTCGTCTTTCCTTAGAAAGTATTCTACTGCCTCCCGACCTCCTTCGTGCGGTATACTAGTGTACAGGGAGGTGACGTCACAGGTTACTAGTAGATAATCTTCCATCCATTCTATGTTCTCCAAGATGTTTAATACTTGTGTGGAATCTCTTATATAAGATGGTAATTGTAACACATATTTCTGTAAATTCCTGTCTAGATACTCTGACAGATTGCTGGATAGGGACCCAATCCCTGATATTATTGGTCGTCCCGGGGGGTTGATGAGTGTCTTATGTATTTTAGGGAGGTAATAGAAGACGGGGGTTATAGGGTGCTTGATGTTAATATACCTATATTCCTTGGTGTTAAGAATTCCGTTATCATGTGCATCCCCTAATAAGCCTTCTAGTTCATCCTTGTATCCTCCTACAGGGTTACTTCTCAAGACCTCATACGTCTCCTTATCCGATAGAATCCTTTTACATTCATTGCTGTAGTCCTCTTTATTCAGGACCACGATTCCGCCACCTTTGTCTGCGGGTTTGATCACCAAGTTCTTGTTCTTCTCTAATGACTTTATAGTTTGCATTTGACTCTTCGTAAGGTTATGTCAGTGTTTGTTCAAATGGTTTTGGCTGATGTTCTTTAGATCACTGCATACTACGGTATCAAAGGCTTCTATAGCGCTGCCCTTGCTCTGGATAGGGTAGAAAGATGACCTGGGTCAAAAAACAATCAAATCCCTGAGTGAGGACATAACAAAACATAGACTTCCGTTTTTACATATCCCAACTTCCAGTCTGATGTAAAATTCCGGAACCGGAAGTAGGAAAACCAAAACTTCCGGTTTCAAACCAATTGACTTCCGGTTTGGGACAGAGGACAAAAAAACATCCGGTATAGCAGAATTTCCGGTATGTACTGAACAGACTCACTGGGATGATAAAAGTCACTAGAGACGTTTGGGTATGATCACAAATAGATAACCTGCTGACAGATTTTGGCCATAATAGAAAAAACACTTATCGATAAAAAAGACATTTGCCAATAAACATAGACACAGATCCGCCAACACTTAGACACTTCCGGTGTAACCACTTCCGGTGTCATTGCGGTAATTTTTGGCGCAATTCTAAGTGAAATCTTATTGGCCATATATTGATATAAAAGACCCTGCTCACCTATCCCATACCATATACTAGTCTTGAGAAAGGCCCAAGCTGTGGGCCGAAACGCGTTGACAACTATATGGTGAGCTATATTTCTTGATCTATTTATACCTTTAACAGTATTATACTATGTTATGTTTCTTTATCCCTAGGCTTTGAGGATTTCCCAGCTATTCTATTGCCCTTTTTATTGTTATTTTTATTGTTTTTATTGCCTTGGAATTGAGGCATTTGAACTGTCTTCAGATTGGATTAATAGGACCCTTTGGAGGACAAGAGACATTTTATATGGACTCTTTTCAGGATATATAGATTTCAGGATTATAACAACGTTATCACTATTTTGTATAACCATTTTGTACAACTTTTTGAATGTATCCCCAACATTTGTCTATTATCTAAGTTCAAATAATTGTTCACTGCCCCTGATTTAGTTATCATTATTGTTGATTTAGTATAATTGTTGATTAAGTGTGCATCGATTCACATTTTTGATTACACATTTTTATGGTATGTGATTTTCTTTTTCTAATTTTGAGATCACATCACATTTATGATTTTTGATACCACATTTTTTCTGATACCACATTTTTACTAGATGTGTACACACTAGTTTATTTTTGATCACATTTTTTTTATCGTTTCTATTTTATTTTTATTTTTATATATATATCTTTTTTCACTGCATATCGTTTCACATATGTTTTTTGTTTATATATGATTTAAAGTTAAGTTCCACATTTATCCGTATAAGATTCTGTCCGCATAGGATACTTCTTTGAGCCGTATTATTTTTGTTTAAATTGTATTCTCCAATTTTGTGGACACTACTCCACCAATCGATTTTTACTGTTCAATTTATGCAAATTGTTTTACCAGCCTCCATATCACCATAGGGAGTAGAAGGTAGTACATTGTAACGAAGTCCACCTTTCTTACACACAACCTTGGGGACACTCTGCCCTTGGAGGGTCCAATCCCCTTGATTTTTAACCCCATACATTCCACATTTTTTAATCTATTATTTTAGACTGTCTTAAATACACTTTTATGTACCATGGATCCATGTTTATAAGTTATATATTGTGTCTGTAATAAATTGTATTAAATTGTATTATATATATCTCACATCCTTTCCCTAGTTGTCTTATTACCACATAAGCATCTACATCATACATTTAAAACTAAACCCCTACCATAAGGGTTTTTTTCGCTCTAGTGTGAACAAACTACTCAAACACACACACATCAGACCTTGACTTAATTGGCGCTCCTCTCTAAAACCTTTCTTAATAGTATTCCCTCTGTGGGTAGTGGGGGCCCACTTTAGATAGGAGCTATAGGTCCTTTAAGCGCTGTGAGTACAACACATATCTGAAAATCGTTCGAATAGTTTCCATTTTGAACGATGGCACTCTGAGAAATTTGTTTAGGATCTTTAAATCCAGAGTTGGTCTGAAAGTTCCCTCTTTTTTGGGAACTACAAACAGATTTGAGTAAAACCCCATTCCTTGTTCCACGGTTGGAACTGGGTATATCACTCCCATTTTTAACAGGTCTTCTACACAATGTAAGAATGCCTGTCTCTTTATTTGGTTTGAAGATAAGTGAGACATGTGGAACCTTCCCCTTGGGGGTAGTTCCTTGAATTCTAGAAGATAACCCTGAGAAACTATTTCTAGTGCCCAGGGATCCTGAACATCTCTTGCCCAAGCCTGAGCGAAGAGAGAGAGTCTGCCCCCTACTAGATCCGGTCCCGGATCGGGGGCTACTCCTTCATGCTGTTTTGGTAGCAGCAGCAGGCTTCTTGGCCTGCTTACCCTTGTTCCAGCCTTGCATCGGTTTCCAAGCTGGTTTGGTTTGAGAAGCATTACCCTCTTGTCTAGAGGCTGCAGAGTTGGAGGCCGGTCCGTTCCTCAAATTGCGAAAGGAACGAAAATTAGACTTATTCTTGGCCTTGAAAGGCCTATCTTGTGGGAGGGCGTGGCCCTTACCCCCAGTGATGTCTGAGATAATCTCTTTCAATTCTGGCCCAAAAAGGGTTTTACCCTTGAAAGGGATATTAAGCAATTTTGTCTTGGAAGATACATCCGCTGACCAAGACTTTAGCCAGACCGCTCTGCGCGGCACAATTGCAAACCCTGAATTTTTCGCCGCTAATCTAGCTAACTGCAAAGCGGCATCTAAAATAAAGGAATTAGCTAACTTAAGTGCGTGAATTCTGTCCATAACCTCCTCATACGGAGTCTCTCTATTGAGCGACTTTTCTAGTTCCTCGAACCAGAACCACACTGCTGTAGTGACAGGAATAATGCACGAAATAGGTTGCAGGAGGTAACCTTGCTGTACAAAAATCTTTTTAAGCAAACCCTCCAATTTTTTATCCATAGGATCTTTGAAAGCATAATTATCCTCGATAGGAATAGTAGTGCGCTTGGCTAGTGTAGAAACTGCCCCCTCGACCTTAGGGACTGTCTGCCATAAGTCCTTTCTGGGGTCGACCATAGGAAATAATTTCTTAAATATAGGAGGGGGGACAAAAGGTATGCCGGGCTTCTCCCACTCCTTATTCATTATGTCCGCCACCCGCTTGGGTATAGGAAAAGCGTCGGGGTGCACCGGAACCTCTAGGAACTTGTCCATCTTGCACAATTTTTCTGGAATGACCAGGTTGTCACAATCATCCAGAGTAGATAGCACCTCCTTAAGCAGTGCGCGGAGATGCTCTAATTTAAATTTAAATGTCACAACATCAGGTTCTGCCTGCTGAGAAATTCTACCTGAATCAGAAATTTCCCCATCTGACAAAACCTCCCTCATGGCCACTTCAGATTGGTGTGAGGGTATGACAGAGCAATTATCATCAGCGCCCTCCTGCTCTACAGTGTTTAAAACAGAGCAATCGCGCTTTCTCTGAAATGCAGGCATTTTGGATCAAATATTTGCTATGGAGTTATCCATTACTGCCGTCAATTGTTGCATAGTAACAAGCATTGGCGCGCTAGAAGAACTAGGGGTCTCTTGCGTGGGCAAAACTGGTGTAGACACAGAAGGAGATGATGTAGAACTATGTCTACTCCCTTCATCTGATGAATCATCTTGGGCAACTTTACTATCTGTGGCAATACTGTCCTTACTTTGTTTGGACGCTATGGCACAATTATCACACAATTTTGAAGGGGGAGACACATTGGCTTCCATACATACAGAACATAGTTTATCTGAAGGCACAGACATGTTAAACAGGCTTAAACTTGTCAATAAAGTACAAAAACCGTTTTAAAACAAAACCGTTACTGTCTCTTTAAATTTTAAACAGGGCACACTTTATTACTGAATATGTGAAAAACTATGAAGGAATTGTTCAAATTTAACCAAATTTTCACCACAGAGTCTTAACCCCTTAATGACCGGACCATTTTTCAGTTTTCTTACCCTTAATGACAATGGCTATTTTTAAATTTCTGCAATGTTTGTGTTTAGCTGTAATTTTCCTCTTACTCATTTACTGTACCCACACATATTATATACCGTTTTTCTCGCCATTAAATGGACTTTCTAAAGATACCATTTTTTTCATCACATCTTATAATTTAATATAAAAAATATATAAAATATGAGGAAAAAATGGAAAAAAACACACTTTTTCTAACTTTGACCTCCAAAATCTGTTACACATCTACAACCACCAAAAAACACCCATGCTAAATAGTTTCTAAATTTTGTCCTGAGTTTAGAAATACCCAATGGTTACATGTTGTTTGCTTTTTTTGCAAGTTATAGGGCAATAAGTAGAACTTTGCTATTTCCAAACCACTTTTTTTCAAAATTAGCGCTAGTTACATTGGAACACTGATATCTGTCCGGAATCCCTGAATATCCCTTGACATGTATATATTTTTTTTTAGAAGACAACCCAAAGTATTTATTTATGCCCATTTTGGTATATTTCATGCCACCATTTCACTGCCAAATGCGAACAAATAAAAAAAATTGTTCACTTTTTCACAAATTTTGTCACAAACTTTAGGTTTCTCACTGAAATTATTTACAAACAGTTTGTGCAATTATGGCACAAATGGTTGTAAATGCTTCTCTGGGATCCCCTTTGTTCAGAAATAGCAGACATATATGGCTTTGGCGTTGCTTTTTGGTAATTAGAAGGCCGCTAAATGCAGCTGCGCACCACACGTGTATTATGCCCAGCAGTGAAGGGGTTAATTAGGGATCTTGTAGGGACCTTGAAGGGTTAATTTTAGCTTTAGTGTAGTGTAGTAGACAACCCAAAGTATTGATCTAGGCCCATTTTGGTATATTTCATGCCACCATTTCACCGCCAAATGCGAGCAAATAAACATAGACATTTTTCACAATTTTAGGTTTCTCACTTAAATTATTTACAAACAGCTTGTGCAATTATGGCACAAATGGTTGTAAATGCTTCTCTGGGATCTCCTTTGTTCAGAAATAGCAGACATATATGGCTTTGGCGTTGCTTTTTGGCAATTAGGAGGCCGCTAAATGCTGCTGCGCACCACACTTGTATTAAGCCCAGCAGTGAAGGGGTTAATTAGGTAGCTTGTAGAGAGTTTGCAGGGTTAATTTTAGCTTTAGTGTAGAGATTAGCCTCCCACCTGATACATCCCACCCCCTGATCCCTCCCAGACAGCAATCTTCCCGCCCCCACCCCACAATTGTCCCCGCTATCTTAAGTACTGGCAGAAAGTCTGCCAGTACTAAAATAAAAGGTGGTTTTTTTTTTTGTTTTTTGTTTTTTTTAATTATTCAGCTGTGATGGACCCCTGCCTTAACCCCCAACCTCCCTGATCCCCCCCAAACACCTCTCTAACCCTCCCCACCTACCTAATTGCCACCATCTTGGGTACTGGCAGCTGTCTGCCAGTACCCAGTTTTCCCCAAAAAATAAAATGTTTTTTTTTTATTTTTAATTTTTTTTTTTTTCCATTTTTTCTGTAGTGTAGCTGCCCCCCCCAGTACCCCCACCCCCCTAACCCTACCAGATCCTATTATTATTAAAAAAAAATTACAGTTTGCTGCCCCCCTCCCTCTTAACAAAATTCATTGGTGGCAGTGATTGCTGCGCGCGCGCGCGCACACACACGCGCGCGCACACAGGCCCCCCTGCACGCTCCCGGCATCCGGCGTGCACAATGCACTTGAAGGAACCGGATGCCGGGTAGCGATGGGCCGCCCACCCTCCTCCCTGTAAGCTCCCACCCACCAACGAACGGCCCCATCGCTACCGGTGCAGAGAGGGCCACAGAGTGGCTCTCTCTGCATCGGATGCTTTTTAAAGGGTATTGCAGGATGCCTCAATATCGAGGCATCACTGCAATACCCTGAGAGCTGCTGGAAGCGATTGCGATCGCTTCCAGCACTCTCTTAGACAACTGACGTACCAGGTACGTCCATTGTCACTAACTGCAAGTTTTTGCAGGACGTACCTGGTACGTCAGTTGTCATTAAGGGGTTAAAGCATTCAAAGCATTGCACCCCAAATTTCAGACCTTTAACCCTTAAAATGAGGAAACCGGAGCCGGTTTGCAGTTTTAACCCCTCTACAGTCCCAGCTACAGCCTTTGCTGCGACTTTACCAAACCCAGGGGGGTATACAATACCAAATGAAGCCTTCTAGGAACCTTTTCAACTACTTTCAGACCCACACACATGCAGCTGCATGTCCTGCTCTCAAAAGTAACTGCGCAGTAATGGCGCGAAAATGAGGCTCTGCCTACTACAGAGAAGGCCCTTTCTGACTGGGAAGATGTCTAAAACAGTGCCTGACGTAAAAAAACATTCCCCAAAGTTTATAAAGTGTGAATCAACATCAAGCTGTATAAAATGCCCAAATAAAGCAATCGATCTAGCCCATAAAAGTGTCTACCAGTTTTATAGCCCATATTAAGCCCTTTATTCTGTTTGAGACTAAGAAAATGGCTTACCGGTCCCCATGAGGGGAAATGACAGCCTTCCAGCATTACACAGTCTTGTTAGAAATATGGCTAGTCATACCTTAAGCAGAAAAGTCTGCCCACTGTTTCCCCCAACTGAAGTTATCTCATCTCAACAGTCCTATGTGGAAACAGCAAACGATTTTAGTTACTGCTGCTAAAATCATATTCCTCTCACAAACAGAACTCTTCATCTTTTTCTGTTTCAGAGTAAATAGTACATACCAGCACTATTTTAAAATAAACTCTTGATAGTAGAATAAAAAACTACAACTAAACACCACATACCCTTCACCATCTTCGTGGAGATGCTGCTTGTTCAGCGGCAAAGAGAATGACTGGGGTGGGCGGAGCCTAGGAGGGACTATATGGACAGCTTTTGCTGTGCTCTTTGCCATTTCCTGTTGGGGAAAAGAATATTCCCACAAGTTATGGATGACGCCGTGGACCGGACACACCAATGTTGGAGAAATAAAGGAGAATCCCCAAGCAAGGACTATCTCCATAGGGAGGAGAATATCCCCTAAAGAAAAGGGAAGATGCCGGAAGGGCAACAACTGTCCTTAAGGCCCAAAGGCACTGGCTAATGGGAAGTGAAATTCCCAACACAGATGTCCTAGAAAAGGACACCCCCCCCTAGAAGTAGCTTACCAAGCAGAGGCACAGCCAACCCATTTGCCTGCAGAGCAGGGAATCCACGGGAACACTGGCAAGCTGACTAGGGGAATGCAACCCTAAGGCGCACCAGAAATTAGACATCCAGCGCTAGAAGCTGGGTATGAACCAACCACCCTTGAGGCTCAAGCCACACAACTAACCACCAGATGACATGAGCCACTCTGTGGCAAAGAGTAAAAATTACTCTGAAAACCTGGCCAACCATGACCAGGTAAGGTAGATGGAGCAAGGACATAGCCCAAGTTCCCACTACCGTGGAACACCCCGACCAGCCTTGAGATTCAAGATTCCAAAAACACCTAAGACTGGTTCAGTAAAAAGGCCAAGCAAAGCATCAGCAACCAAAAGTCTAAGGGAGAAAAACAGGTCTGGGCACCTAATAGTTCAGGCAAATCTTACCCTAGAACTAAACACTCCAACCGACCAAAAAGCCAGACACAAGGGTATGGATGCATATCGGGAGAATACGGATAGCGAGAAGAATTCGAAAGCTCCGACCAAAGAAAGGAACCACCCCTAGCTAAAGTCTAACGCTCCAAGAAGCAAGGCTGGAAGATGTATGAAGATACTTCTCAGAGCCTCAGGACAACCAAGGGATAGCTCGAGGTCCAAAAAATCCTACTAGCAGGACTAGTCTCCCTAACACCTCTGCACAAGCAGAGGACTCAAAGAAGAGAAGGGCCTACCCAGCTCCGGAAAAACCCCGAGCTAAACAAAAGTCCCCGGAGGGAACAACCATCACCCGGAAACACAGATACCTAAAAGGAGATCCACTTACCCGGAGGCAATGGAAGAAGACCCAAAGGCCTCTTAATAACTCAGTCAAGAGTAAGAGCTGCATCTAAATATACTAGAAACAGCTACGCGTACACCTGCAAGGTGTCAAGAGCTGCAACATGCTAGACAGCAATCCTGTACAAGCTGTTGGATCAAGCCCAAAAGGACACATCCAGAGGCCTAAAAAATTAAGGCCAAACCGCTAAATTGAGGTAAGAGGCATTAAGCCCTCCCACCCTCCACCACATGGGGGAGGAAACTCTAAGATCTGATGAAATCAGATGTAAGATAGAGTGACGCAGCAGAAAAACTACTGAAGGCTATAAGGACTGAAACAATCCTTCCCACCTCACGGAACCACAGGTCCTCTCGAATGCTTAGTTGAACATGATAACCTGAGCATGCAGCGCTTCTACCAAACCAGCCGAGCAGCACCACGTGTCTGAACAGCCACAAAACTGAACGAACCCGACAGGACCAGCCTGCACCTAGGGTCCAAACCGGCAAGCTGCGTAAGTTTTCCCTCGTAGGGGAAAAAACAGAAAACAGACATTTTTAACAGAGTACTAACATGTCCAACAACTTCCGAAGAAGTAATAAAGAGTATCGATCCCAGAAGATTCTCGAAGGAAACAAAAACAAATAAAAGACCTCCCATCGGATATAAATAAAATATAAGGCAACCCGGAAGTTAACACCCAAAAAGACACAGGCCTACCCGCAGGACCAGCCAAGCTGAGCCCTATCACGCAATACTGGGAAAGATCTCTAACAAATGACAATCAGGAGATTACTTTATCCCCATATGTCTAACGAGGAGCACCGTTCGAATAATCAGACTGAAAAATCCCTGTATCTGGTAACGATAGGGTCATTCAATAACTGAAAAACATGTCAGAGCAAAACGCGAAGGCGCGCAATCCTGTAACGGAAGGCACAACACTCAGGGACAGATTCCCCCGCAGGGAACTGTAGAGGCTCTCCCCAAGACGGAAGACCCGGGACAATAGGACACAAGCACATTCTCAAATAAACGTCTAGACTCTGCAGATGAACAATCATCAACATTATGTGGAAGCGAAAACATGCTGCAACCTCCGGGGGGGAAATGCCACCCCGCATGGAGGAACCATAAACTTGGTTACCCGCATGTGCAGAAGTACGATTTGGTAGGGCCCCAGAGGCGAATGGCTCAGCAGTCCCTGGATTCCCCGAGCCCGAGGAACCAGGCGCTCTAAAATGGCATAAGGAACAAAACTGGTTGACCGGCGTCAACGAGGCCACTCCAGATTAATCACCAGACACAGAATCTGAAATCAAAATAGTCTCAGAATCAGAATCCTATGTAACTGTATCTAAAATTAACAGTCTCAGCATCAGAATCCTCCATAACTGGATAGAGGATCTTTAAATATGGACTAAAGTAGTTAAAAAACTAAACTGGCACCTGACACCCCCAATGGCTGGGGCACTCACCACCTCCTCAGACCCCTGCGGACTAGACCATTTCCTTTGCCACGCGGTCGGGAATGTGGAAATGGAACAACAGAACGTAGCCACTCCCGAACACAAGGTGAACCGTACAGTCCAAACAAGCGCGCCCAGCCAAAAGGCTTTGTCACTTCCAAAGACCTCAATGTTCCACCCACAAGCCCAGTAAACATCGCACATAAGCAGGTTGAATTACATAACAAACATGACTATAACCCCCCGTTCAATAACCCCCCTCAAGAGATATTAACCCTCGATTCCAAGATACTAAAAGAGACTCACTGAGACCTTTATGTTATAAGTTAGACCTGCAAGGTGGTTGCCTCTAGAGCAGTGTTTTTCAACCAGTGTGCCGTGGCACACTAGTGTGCCGTGAGAGATCCTCAGGTGTGCCACGGCAGACTGACAACAGTGTGACATATTTTTTAAACTTTGCTCTTTTTTTTACTCCCAGTGCAGGGGTAGTTTGTAGGAGGCATGGCATAACAGCACAATACATACAGTATGTGTGTGTTTGTGTGCATGTGTATATATATATATGCTGTATTAGGCTACAATGTGTGATTTTTTTTAAATTTTGGGATGGTGGTGTGCCACAGGATTTTTTTTAATGTAAAAAAGTGTGCCACGCAAAAAAAAGGTTAAAAATCACTGCTCTAGAGAAACATTCACTTTACAGTACATTGCAAATAAAGTAAAATGAAACGATCTTACCGGAATCTACGCCGTGGAACCGGAACACAGCCCTTTAAGTGTGACGGATAGTAGCATCGCCTCCGCCATGGACTTGAGAGAAGAAAGCAGGCAGCGAAGCGAAGTTCGACAACGTCGATTGCTTGAGGAGCTGTTAATATGAGGCGGTATGGTTTCATAAAAACCATACGACTCATATTAACAGCTTCTCAAGCAATCGGCGTGGAGACAAAATCAAAAAACATAATTTATGCTTACCTGATAAATTTATTTCTCTTGTAGTGTATTCAGTCCACGGGTCATCCATTACTTATGGGATTATATCTCCTTCCCAAAGGGAAGTTGCAAGAGGATCACCCAAGCAGAGCTGCTATATAGCTCCTTCCCTCACATGTCATATCCAGTCATTCGACCGAAACAAGACAAGAAAGGAGAAACCATAGGGTGCAGTGGTGAATGGAGTTTTAATTAAAATTTAAATCTGCCTTAAAAGACAGGGCGGGCCTTGGACTGAATACACTACAAGATAAATAAATTTATCAGGTAAGCATAAATTATGTTTTCTCTTGTTAAGTGTATTCAGTCCACGGGTCATCCATTACTTATGGGATACCAATACCAAAGCTAAAGTACACGGATGATGGGAGGGACAAGGCAGGAACTTAAACGGAAGGAACCACTGCCTGTAGAACCTTTCTCCCAAAAACAGCCTCCGAAGAAGCAAAAGTGTCAAATTTGTAAAATTTTGAAAAAGTGTGAAGTGAAGACCAAGTTGCAGCCTTGCAAATCTGTTCAACAGAGGCCTCATTCTTAAAGGCCCAGGTGGAAGCCACAGCTCTAGTGGAATGAGCTGTAATTCTTTCAGGAGGCTGCTGTCCAGCAGTCTCATAGGCTAAACGTATTATGCTACGAAGCCAAAAGGAGAGAGAGGTTGCCGAAGCTTTTTGACCTCTCCTCTGACCAGAGTACACGACAAACAGGGAAGAAGTTTGACGAAAATCTTTAGTTGCCTGTAAATAGAACTTCAGGGCACGGACTACGTCCAGATAATGCAAAAGTCGTTCCTTCTTTGAAGAAGGATTAGGACATAATGATGGAACAACAATCTCCTGATTGATATTCCTGTTAGAAACTACCTTAGGTAAAAACCCAGGTTTAGTACGCAGAACTACCTTGTCTGAATGGAAAATCAGATAAGGAGAATCACAATGTAAGGTTGATGACTCAGAGACTCTTCGAGCCGAGGAAATAGCCATCAAAAACAGAACTTTCCAAGATAAAAGCTTAATATCAATGGAATGAAGGGGTTCAAACGGGACCCCTTGAAGAACTTTAAGAACCAAGTTTAAGCTCCACGGAGGAGCAACAGTCTTAAACACCGGCTTAATCCTAACCAAAGCCTGACAAAAAACCTGGACGTCTGGAACTTCTGCCAGACGTTTGTGTAAGAGAATAGACGGAACAGAAAGATAAACCCTTTTCTAAACCTTCTTGTAGAAAAGACAATATCCTAGGAATCCTAACCTTACTCCATGAGTAACCCTTGGATTCGCACCAAAATAAATATTTACGCCATATCTTATGGTAAATTTTCCTGGTAACAGGCTTCCGTGCCTGTATTAAGGTATCAATAACGGACTCCGAGAAGCCACGCTTTGATAGAATCAAGCGTTCAATCTCCATGCAGTCAGCCTCAGAGAAATTAGATTTGGATGTTTGAAAGGACCTTGTATTAGAAGGTCCTGCCTCAGAGGTAGAAACCACGGTGGACAGGACGACATGTCCACTAGGTCTGCATACCAGGTCCTGCGTGGCCACGCAGGCGCTATCAGAATCACCGATGCTCTCTCCTGTTTGATCTTGGCAATCAGTCGAGGAAGCATCGGAAATGGTGGAAACACATAAGCCATGTTGAAGACCCAAGGGGCTGTCAGAGCATCTATCAGCACCGCTCCCTGGACCTGGATCCGTAACAAGGAAGCTTGGCGTTCTGGCGAGACGCCATGAGATCCAGATCTGGTTTGCCCCAACGATGAATCAGTTGAGCGAAGACCTCCGGATGAAGTTCCCACTCCCCCGGATGAAAAGTCTGGCGACTTAGAAAATCCGCCTCCCAGTTCTCCACGCCTGGGATGTAGATCGCTGACAGGTGGCAAGAGTGAAACTCTGCCCAGCGAATTATCTTTGAGACTTCCAACATCACTAGGGAACTCCTGGTTCCCCCTTGATGGTTGATGTAAGCCACAGTCGTGATGTTGTCCGACTGAAATCTGATGAACCTCAGTGTTGCTAACTGAGGCCAAGCTAGAAGAGCATTGAGTATTGCTCGCAACTCCAGAATATTTATTGGGAGGAGTTTCTCCTCCTGAGTCCATAATCCCTGAGCCTTCAGGGAGTTCCAGACTGCGCCCCAACCTAGAAGGCTGGCATCTGTTGTTACAATCGTCCAATCTGGCCTGCGAAAGGTCATACCCTTGGACAGATGGACCCAAGAAAGCCACCAGAGAAGAGAATCTCTGATCTCTTGGTCCAGATTTAGCAGAGGGGACAAATCTGAGTAATCCCCATTCCACTGACTTAGCATGCATAATTGCAGCGGTCTGAGATGCAGGCGCGCAAATGGCACTATGTCCATTGCCGCTACCATTAAGCCGATTACTTCCATGCACTGAGCCACTGACGGGCGTGGAATGGAATGAAGGACACGGCAAGCATTTAGAAGCTTTGATAACCTGGACTCCGTCAGGTAAATTTTCATCTCTACAGAATCTATAAGAGTCCCTAGAAAGGAGACTCTTGTGAGTGGTGATAGAGAACTCTGTTCC
This sequence comes from Bombina bombina, assembly GCF_027579735.1. NCBI lineage: Eukaryota > Metazoa > Chordata > Amphibia > Anura > Bombinatoridae > Bombina > Bombina bombina. The sequence continues at coordinate 735,756,242 of NC_069504.1, read as the reverse complement.
ACGTTCACTTTCCACCCATGTGACCTCAGAAATGCCAGAACTATCTCTGTATGAGACTTGGCCATTTGAAGGCTTGACGCCTGTATCAGGATGTCGTCTAGATACGGAGCCACCGCTATGCCTCGCGGTCTTAGAACCGCCAGAAGTGAGCCCAGAACCTTTGTAAAGATTCTCGGGGCCGTAGCCAACCCGAAGGGCAGAGCTACAAACTGGTAATGCCTGTCTAGAAAGGCAAATCTTAGGTACCGATAATGATATTTGTGAATCGGTATATGAAGGTAGGCATCCTTTAAGTCTACCATGGTCATGTATTGACCCTCTTGGATCATGGGTAGGATGGTTCGAATAGTTTCCATTTTGAATGATGGAACTCTTAGGAATTTGTTTAAGATTTTTAGGTCCAAGATTGGCCTGAAGGTCCCCTCTTTCTTGGGAACCACAGGTTTGAGTAAAACCCTTGCCCTTGTTCCGTCCGCGGAACTGGGTGGATCACCCCCAATACTAAGAGGTCTTGCACACAGCGTAGAAATGCCTCTTTCTTTATTTGGTTTGCTGATAACCTTGAAAGATGAAATCTCCCTTGTGGAGGAGATGCTTTGAAGTCCAAAAGATATCCCTGAGATATGATCTCCAACGCCCAGGGATCCTGGACATCTCTTGCCCAAGCCTGGGCGAAGAGAGATAGTCTGCCCCCCACTAGATCCGTTTCCGGATAGTGGGCCCTCTCTTCATGCTGTCTTAGGGGCAGAAGTAGGCTTTCTGGCCTGCTTGCCCTTGTTCCAGGGCTGGTTAGCTTTCCAGCCCTGTCTGTAACGAGCAACAGGTCCTTCCTGTTTTGGAGCGGAGGAAGTTGATGCTGCTCCTGCCTTGAAGTTACGAAAGGCACGAAAATTAGACTGTTTGGCCTTTGATTTGGCCCTGTCCTGAGGAAGAGTATGACCCTTACCTCCAGTAATGTCAGCAATAATTTCAAGCCGGGCCCGAATAAGGTCTGCCCTTTGAAAGGAATATTAAGCAATTTAGATTTAGAAGTCACGTCAGCTGACCAGGATTTAAGCCATAGCGCTCTGCGCGCCTGGATGGCGAATCCGGAGTTCTTAGCAGTTAGTTTGCTTAAATGTACAACGGCATCAGAAACAAATGCATTAGCTAGCTTAAGTGCTTTAAGCTTGGCCATAATCTCATCCAATGGAGCTGTGCGAATGGCCTCTTCCAGAGACTCAAACCAGAATGCCGCAGCAGCAGTGACAGGCGCAATGCATGCAAGGGGCTGTAAGATAAAACCTTGTTGAACAAACATTTTCTTAAGGTAACCTTCTAATTTTTTATCCATTGGATCCGAAAAAGCACAACTACCCTCCACCGGGATAGTGGTACGTTTAGCTAAAGTAGAAACTGCTCCCTCCACCTTAGGGACCGTCTGCCATAAGTCTCGTGTGGTGGCGTCTATTGGGAACATTTTTCTAAATATCGGAGGTGGGAAAAAGGGCACACCGGGTCTATCCCACTCCTTGCTAATAATTTCTGTAAGCCTTTTAGGTATAGGAAAAACGTCAGTACACACCGGTACCGCAAAGTATCTATCCAACCTACATACTTTCTCTGGAATTGCAACAGTGTTACAATCATTCAGAGCCGCTAATACCTCCCCTAGCAATACGCGGAGGTTCTCAAGCTTAAATTTAAAATTAGAAATCTCTGAATCCGGTCTCCCTGGATCAGATCCGTCACCCACAGAATGAAGCTCTCCGTCCTCATGTTCTGCAAATTGTGACGCAGTATCAGACATGGCTCTCACATCATCAGCGCGCTCTGTCCTTAAACCAGAGCTATCGCGCTTGCCTCTTAATTCAGGCAATTTAGATAATACCTCTGTCATAACAGCAGCCATGTCTTGCAAAGTGATTTGTATGGGCCTCTCTGATGTACTTGGCGCCACAATATCACGCGCCTCCTGAGCGGGAGGCGAAGGTACTGACACGTGAGGAGAGTTAGTCGGCATAACTTCCCCCTCGTTGTCTGGTGATAATTTCTTTACAGATATAGATTGACTTTTATTCAAAGTGACATCAATACATTTAGTACACATATTTCTGTGGGGCTCCACATTGGCCTTCAAACATAGTGAACAAACTGATTCATCTGTGTCAGACATGTTTAAACAGACTCGCAATGAGACTAGCAAGCTTGGAAAATCCTTTCAAATAAATTTACAAACAATATAAAAAACGCTACTGCGCCTTTAAGAAGCACAAAAAAATCGTCACAGTTGAAATAACAATGAACCAAATCAGTTATAGCAACCAAATTTTCACAGTAAATGTATTAAGTTAGCAAAGTATTGCACCCACTAGCAAATGGATGATTAACCCCTTAATACCCAAAAACGGATAATCAATTTAACAATTAACGTTTTTATCACAGTCAAACACACTGTCACAGGTCTGCTGTGACTGATTACCTCCCTCAAAATGACTTTTGAAGACCCCTGAGCTCTCTAGAGATGTCCAGGATCAAGGAGGAAGAAGCAGGAAGACTGAAACTGAATTTTTACTGCGCAAAAAAAGCGCTAAAACAGGCTCCTCCCACTCCTATTACAACAGTGGGAAACCTCAGTTAACCGTTTCTATGTAGAAATAAACAACAGCCATGTGGAAAATCATGCCCCAAAAGATTTATCACCAAAGTACCTCACAAAAAAATGAATAACATGCCAGTAAACGTTTTAAACATACACTTTAAAAGTTAGGTAGTGTTATTAATAAGCCTGCTACCAGTCGCTTCTACTGCAGTTAAGGCTTATACAATACTTCAGTATTAACAGTATTTTCTTAGTCAAATTCCATTCCTTAGAAAATTACTTATTGTACATACATTCATCAGCCTGATACCAGTCGCTGCTGCATTTAAGGCTGTACTTACATTACATCGGTATCAGCAGTATTTTCTTAGTCAATTCCATTCCTTAGAAAAATAATTTACTGCACATACCTTGTTTGCAGGATTCCCCACACGCTATTCCCTTTCTGAAAGTTACCCCACTCCTCAGAATGTGCGAGAAAAGCCAGTGGATCTTAGTTACTTCTGCTAAGATCATAGAAAACGCAGGCAGATTCTTCTTCCAAATACTGCCTGAGAACAAACAGCACACTCCGGTGCCATTTAAAATAACAAACTTTTGATTGAAGAAATAAACTAAGTATAAAAACACCACAGACCTCTCACAACGTCCTATCTAGTTGAGTTGCAAGAGAATGACTGGATATGACATGTGAGGGGAGGAGCTATATAGCAGCTCTGCTTGGGTGATCCTCTTGAAACTTCCTGTTGGGAAGGAGATATAATCCCATAAGTAATGGATGACCCGTGGACTGAATACACTTAACAAGAGAAATTAAAACTTCTGACACTTCTTTGCCATCTTCCTGGGACGAAAGGCAAAGAATGACTGGGGGATGAGGGGAGTCGGAGGAGTATTTAAGCCTTTGGCTGTGTTGTCTTTGCCTCCTCCTGGTGGCCAGGTTCTTATTTCCCAAAAGTAATGAATGCAGCTGTGGACTCTTTCCATTATATGAAGAAAACTGTGCTTACCTGATTTATATGCAAGTTCACAAATTATTACACATGGGATATGCAACCTATACAATGAAAGAAGACAAAACACCCCTACATTGCAGGTCTTCACTACACCCCATTTCCCAGAATTTTTCAGTTATACATATAGCAAGCAGAGAAGGAAAGCAAAAAAACAGTAAAAGGACCAAATCAGGACAGATGAGGTGGAAAAAAGACCTGCTGCCAATAAAAGGTAATAACTAAGGTAATACGAAATAAAGGAGGTGTTTTTTTTTTAACATCAAAAATATTTAAAATAAAATAAGTAAATAAAAAAAAAAAAAAAAAACAATGTTAGTCTGCTAAACATTAAATATAGAGGGCATACTATTAAAATATATAAGGGAACAACAAAATAATTGTAACACATGTTCTGTATCAATATCCTATAGGAGTCTTCAAAGGCCTAACAATAAGTCTGCAAAAAGCAAAGAAAAGGAACAGATAAGAAGGAAAGACAAAAGCAGGGACTACAGAGGTGCAAATTAAAACTGTCACCCAAAATTGAACAGGCAGAGCATAATGACTGTTATCGTAAAAGAATAGAATTTATCAGGTAAGCATAAACTTTGTTTTCTTTCGTAAGATGATAGTCCATAGGAATTACATAACACCCAAGCTGAGAGTCCAAGTTAAGGAAAGGGACAAAATACGGCATTTGCTATTAAGCTAGACCCTGTGGCCTGAAGGAGTTTCCTACCAAAAAATATCTCCCAAAAGCAAAAAATCTAAACAGAAAACCTTTAAAAATATATGCAGAGAAGGCATGCATAATTGATGACAGCCCAAGAAGTCACCAGTAATCTTCTTGCCTTTATGGAGATCAGAAAAGAGAACAAACAAAAGAACTTTGTTTGGAATCCTTTAGAAGGTCAAATAAATATATTTAGCTATCTAGAGCAGTATTTCACAACCTTTTTGCCCCTCCCCCCAACTGTAGCACAAATATTATTGATCTTTTACATGAGCAAAAATGGAAGTCATGTGTATCGGTTGATTTCAAAAGTTTGTATCAGATATGTTAATGAAGTAAATATATAGGAATCTGATATTTGTTTTATGTATTCCGGGAATTTAACATTTGGCAGTAAAATACTGGCCAAAGGTTTTGAGGATGACACAAATATTAATTTTCACAAAGTCTGCTGCTTCAGTGTTTTTAGATCTTTTTGTCAGATGTTACTAGGGTATACTGAAGTATATTTACAAGCATTTTATAAGTGTCAAAGACTCTTATTCACAATTACATTAAGTTTATGTAAAGAGTCAATATTTGCAGTGTTGACCTTTCTTTTTTAAGACATCTGCAATTCGCCCTGGCATGCTGTCAATCAACTTCTGGGCCACATCCTGACTGTTGGCAGCCCATTCTTGCATAATCAATGCTTGGAGTTTGTTAGAATGTGTGTGTGTGTGTGTGTGTGTGTGTGTGTGTGTGTGTGTGTGTGTAAGGGGGGCCTTGAGGATTGACCACAAGTTTTCAATAGGATTAAGGTCTGGGGAGCTTCCTGGCAATGGACCCAAAAATTTTAGATCCCCAAGCCACTTTGTTATCACTTTTGCCTTTTAGCAAGGTGCTCCATCATCCTGGAACAGGCATTGTTCATCACCAAACTGTTATTGGATTGTTGGGAGAAGTTGCTCTTGGAGTATGTTTTTGTACCATTCTTTATTCATGGCTGTGTTTTTAGGCAAAATTGTGAGTAAGCCCACTCCCTTGGCTGAGAAGCAACCCCACACATGAATGGTCTCAGGATGCTTTACTGTTGGCATGAGACAGGACTTATGATAGCGCTCACCTTTTCTTCTCCAGACAAGGTGTTTTCCAGATATCCCAAGCAATCGTAAAGGGGATTCGTCAGAGAAAATTACTTCACCCCAGTCATCAGCAGTCCAATCCCTGTACCTTTTGCAGAATATCAGTATGTCCATGATGTTTTTCCTGGAGAAGTGGCTTCTTTGCTGCCCTTCTTGACACCAGGTCATCCTCCAAAAGTTTGCGCCTCACTGTGCGTGCAGAGGTACTCACACCTGCCTGCTGCCAGTCCTGAGAAAGCTCTGAACTGGTGATGCCTAGATCGCGCAGCTGAATCAATTTAGGACACGGTCATGGCGCTTGCTGGATTTTCTTTGGCGCCCTGAAGCCTTCTTCAAGTACCACCCTCCTTTTAAAGCTTCCAGTCTGTTATTCTAACTCAATCAGCATGACAGAGTGGTCTCCAGCCTTGTCCTTGTCAACACTGACAACTGGGTTAACGAGAGGATCACTGACATGTCAGCTGGTCCTTCTGTGGCAGGGCTGAAATGCAGTGGGAATGTTTTTTTGGGGATTAAGTTCATTTTCATGTCAAAAGTGGACTTTGCAATGAATTGCAATTGATCTGATCACTCTTCATAACAATCTGCCATCATAAAAACTGAGGCAGCAGACTTTGTGAAAATTAATATTTGTGTCATTCTCAAAACTTTTGGCCAGGACTGTATTACAGCAGATAATACAAAACACAAATATATAGTCCATTGACATTAATAATTATATACAATTAATGTGTTTCTTACTTTAAAAAAAGAGGAAAATTATGAGAAAAGTATTATTTATGGTACCATCTATTCTATTTATAATAACTATTTCATACACAGTTTATCAGTCTCGTTTACTTCAGTATGATGCACTTTACCTATTTCATAGTGGCACATTTATCGGACATTTGTCTTTGTGACACTAGGTCACAGTAATACACATTTTCTGTCCATATAAGAATTGCAATTGATCTGATCACTCTTCATAACAATCTGCCATCATAAAAACTGAGGCAGCAGACTTTGTGAAAATTAATATTTGTGTCATTCTCAAAACTTTTGGCCAGGACTGTATTACAGCAGATAATACAAAACACAAATATATAGTCCATTGACATTAATAATTATATACAATTAATGTGTTTCTTACTTTAAAAAAAGAGGAAAATTATGAGAAAAGTATTATTTATGGTACCATCTATTCTATTTATAATAACTATTTCATACACAGTTTATCAGTCTCGTTTACTTCAGTATGATGCACTTTACCTATTTCATAGTGGCACATTTATCGGACATTTGTCTTTGTGACACTAGGTCACAGTAATACACATTTTCTGTCCATATAAGTGAAGCTCAACTCCAGCCCTCATATGTCACTACAAGCCAGAATCTAAAGTTTTAACAATTTGAGGTGAATCAGTGATTGAGCAGTAGTCCAACCTAGGCAGGGAAGTAAACTCTGCCCTGTTGGGAGTGTTCAAGGGTAGAAATTAGAAACATAACTTTATTTGATATTTGTCATGTTTACAATAACTACATCAGAAAAAAATAGTAATAACAGCCAATCCCTAGAGTACACCTTGCCAATGCTGCAAGTACTCCTAGGAGTACACATACCACAGGTTGAGAAACTACGCTCTAGAGGATTGAAAGCAGATATGACAATTTATTAAACAAGTCTGAAATTTTCTTTTCAGAGAAAATAATACTAGGTAAGAAGATCAGCTTTATCATTGTGAAAGAGATTCACAGAAAAACTTAAATTATGCTTACCTGATAATTTAATTTTCTTCTAATGGGAAGAGTCCACAGCTGCATTTATTACTTTTGGGAATTCAGAACCTGGTCACCAGGAGGAGGCAGACACCCCAGCCAAAGGCTTAAATACCTCCCCTACTTCCCTCTTCCCCAGTCATTCTGCCAAGGGAATAAGGAACAGTAGGAGAAATATCAGGGTGAAAAAATGTGCAGCTGCCCCATAGATAAAACGAGGACGGGGAGCTGTGGACTCTTTCCGTCAGAAGAAAAGAAAATGATCAGGTAAGCATAATTGAAAGGGACACTGAACCCAAATTTTTTCTTTCGTGATTCAGATAGAGCATGCAATTTTAAACAACTTTCTAATTTACTCCTATTATCAATTTTTCTTCGTTCTCTTGCTTTCTTTATTTGAAAAAGAAGGCATCTAAGCTATTTTTTTGATTCAGAACCATGGAAAGCACTTGTTTATTGGTAGGTGAATTTACCCACCAATCAGCAAGAACAACACAGTGTGTTCACCAAAAATGGGCCGGCATCTAAACTTACATTCTTGCATTTCAAATAAAGATACCAAGAGAATGAAAAGAATTTGATAATAGGAGTAAATTAGAAAGTTGCTTAAAATTACATGCTCTATCTGAATCACAATAGAAAAAAATTGGGTTCAGTGTCCCTTTAAGTTTTTCTTCTTAAACGGGAAGAGTCCACAGCTGCATTCATTACTTTTGGGAAAACAATACCCAAGCTAGAGAGGACACTGAATGCAAACACTGGGTGGGTACAGAAGGCAACCCCTTCAAAGGGCACCACAGCCTGAAATTACTCAACATCCGATAAAAAAAAAAACTGTAACACTCAGAACAAGGTGTTAAAAACCAAGTAACTGCCCATCAGTTAAAAACCTGCAAGGCCATCCTAGAGACTACTCAGAATCTCTAGAATCCATAGAGCCCAACAAAAAAAAACCTGAGGAGCCAAGTCCTGCAAGCGTTCTGATCGCACAGAACTAACCCTAGAAACAAAGGAAGAGAACCTACACCTACCCTCTAAGGGGAAAACGGAGGACTCATAAGGTCTCCAAAGGACCACCAACTATGGTTAAAAAAAATCTCAAAACGACTAAAGCAAACCCAAAGTTGCTAAAGCCAACCACTCAGGGAAATGACTACTTAGAAGGACAAAAACCAGGGATCAACTCCACACCTATGAAAAGGCGATCACGGTAAAGAACCAAGGTCTACACTCAGATTCCTGACACAACACCATACGACTTATGATGCTTCAAGGAAGCCACGGGCTCCTCACTGAACCATAGTTTAGCAGACACAACCACTAAAAGTAGACAACATAGGAAGAAACCCATATGAAGCCGAATAAATTCAGAGCCTGTAGACAAGGATAGATAGAAACAAACAAATTATCCTATCAGTGAAAAAAGGCTATCTTGTGAAAACACACAGCCACCACTGAGCTCCAGCCTCAAGGCAGCAAAGCGACCCTAAGCCATCGTGGGAGATCATCTCACAGAGAATGTTGAAAAATATTGACGGCAACTCTAGTCCAGAAAAAAATCCAGACCTTAGAAGAACATCCAACACCAGCAGCATATGAAATCAGTGGAGGGATAAAACACTGTGAACCCCCCACCAAAAGCAGGAGACCAGAGTAGAAAGCTTCCACAGAAGGACTTAAACTCAGCCTTCAGCTACTAGGCAGGGTAGAGATCCCTTAGGCTACCTAGACCTGCATTAACTGGAAGTACACGGTCAAGGCTCAGCAGAGCAGTCAGATCCCCGACCCAGTCCAAAAGGATTGGCAACGGCCGAATACAAAATTATTTGAACCAAGCCTCAGAGGAAAAAGGAGGGGCCTAAAAGGGACTGGCCCCATGGGGGACTATTATTTAAATCTTGCTTGCTATCACAAGCCATGACAGAAACACTACATGCTCGGGTTCCAGAACCCCTACACAGCTCCCTCCTAAGAGGGACCACTCCCAAACCAGGGAGACAGACACTAAACTACAGCGTCCCAGTAGCAGAATCCAACCCCATGACCTCTTGCACACAAAAAGGACAGAACCCCTTGGAAACGAGAGGAGAAGGACCTTGGGGCTTCAATGGAAACTGTATTCAGAAACCTCCCCGAAGGAGGACAAACGCAAAGGAACCGCTCCCCCAGCCATAGGCATGAAGAAGAGATGAAAGAATGGTGAAACCAAGTGATAAGAGACCATTCGGTCATACCGACAGCTCAGTTGAAACAGACAACCAAGAGCCCACATCAAGGTATAATAACTGCCCCTGATGGCCACTGTCAGATCCCACCGGAGAGATAGCAAAGCTAACTCTAATACAGATACCAGAAGGGACAAGATGATGTTTCAAACCTAAAGGTTTGAAACCAAACCGCCCAGGACTGATTCAGATCCGGACTGGTAACTCTCAGACAAGAGACATGGTCATAAACTAGACCCCCAGAACCTGAGACCTGTCAAAGTTCAAACCCCCTGAGGAACTGTGAAGTTACCTCATACGGAGAAGTGCACCCTGGACAGTGCATCCACATCCCAATGTCCCTGGACAATGGACGATTAAAATAGATTCAGACCAAAGAGCCTAGAAAGACATCAGGCCTAAGAAAAGGGCAACCAGCACCCGGGGGAGCGTCCGAAACCAGGACCCTCTTCTTGTAAACCCAAAAGGCTAGATCTCAGAGAGAGTCGAAGGGGAACACCCCACTCCAAAGGTCACAGGATTACACGAAACAGGCTCCATTTGAAGGATGAAGGGCTGAGTCAGCCCTGCCGGGATTTGGACCTGTGACCTTGGATCTTTAAAACAGGCTTTATTGTAGTCAGGGTGTTTTACTAACTAAAACGGAGGGAGCCTCACAACTCCTGGCAAACAAGTCGACCAGGAGATGCCGGGGAAAAACAACAGGGAGTAACCCCAAACCCTACGCTATGCTCCCTAGAGAGCATGCAACATATTAAAAATGGAAGTAGTAAGGACCTACCCAAACTTCTAGACACCGATGACCCTACCACCCAAGAAGGGCAATAAGTAGCCCCAGCAACCTACGAGAGGTACCTGTGAGTAGGCCACAAAAAAAACACACATCCATTAGATACCAAGAGTGAAAAAACGAAAATGGTCATCCATCAGGTACCCCTGACGCCCATGGGAAATGGAGGAACTTCGGTTCCAAGGCCAAAAGTCCTCTCACGAGGAGCCCCAGCAGGAACCCCCTCGACAGTGAGAATGGGAGGTGGACCGATGTAGTCCCTCCATCTCCTAGTCATGGTAACAAGAACAAACACTTATCAAAGTGAACAACCCAGCACCCGACAAGGTATCCAGCACAATGGCACCACATGGGTGACATGAAACGTAAGGAACAGCAGCTAGCGCCCGACCAGTACTCGCCTGGTGCGAGAACACTCTGAAACTGTCCAAGGAAAAACGAAGTCCCCGAAGGGATCAATAACAAACTATAAACATAACTATGTTATTATATAGTACTGCGCAACTTCCGAGAAAGTGCTCACGCGACCACAAAATCGAAAGTATCAGTTCCAGAGAAGAAACGTTCCCAAAATAGAAAATCATAACAGACATGAGCTTCATAAAACAAATTAAACACATCCTAACCAGATCAAAGTAAATGAAGGCAGCACCCGTGGGTGAACGCCCAAGGAGAATGGGCGCGCTAATAGGACCAGTCGATCAGATGCCCTATTCTCCTAAGCTCAGAACTGGAACAGATACTTAAAAGAAAAGAAAAAACAGAGACGTCAAGGAGATTGGCTTCATCCTCATACGTCTAACCCAGTTTGCCATCCAGCACAGAAAACAAAGGATCCCTCGGGCCAGTAGGACCGGAATCCTCCAGCACCGCCAAAACATGCCTTAGTCGTACACGAAGACGTGCAAGTCTATAATGGAAGGCAAATTGTTCCCCGCAGATCGATGGATGACCCCGGAGATTGCAAATATGGACTAAAGCTAAACGGCAACTTAGACCCCCAATGGCTGGGGCACTCACCACCTCCTGTAAACCAGACAACTAACGAACAGACTCTCTCAAGTGCTACTCGGTCAGGGTACGGAAATAGAATTACAACATGACCACACCTGGTCACGAGGTGCACCGTGCAAGCCAGCAAAAAAAGGTGCGCCAGTTCAAAAGGACTGTGCAGTCTGATAAGGCCGATATGTTCCAAATAGCCATGAGCCCAAGCATCACTACACATTAGCCCCCCCTGTTCAATAACCCCATAGTAGATATTAACCCTTGATTCCATTTTAAGATAAAAGGAGTCCCACTGGGACCCTGACTTATTTTGTAAACATTACATTCACATATCGAAATAAAATTAAACGATCTTCCTGGAATCTACGCCATGGAACAAGAACACGGCCCTTCAAGTGTGACAGATAGTAGCATCGCTGATTGCCAAGGAGCTGTTAACATGAGTCGGGATGGTTTCTATGGACTCTAACTTTCATCCATGCTCTCACTGACATTATTACTTAAAACTCCAGTCTTATTTCAAAGGGTACTACCCTCCATCTTCTATCTTCTGGCACTTCTCTGCCAACCTCCTGTGACGAAAGGCAAAGAATGACTGGGGGATGAGGGAGGTGGGGGAGGTATTTAAGCCTTGGCTGGGGTGTTTTTGCCTTCTCCTGGTGGCCAGGTTCTGAATTCCCAAAAGTAATGAATGCAGCTGTGGACTCTTCCCATTTAAGAAGAAAACTGAGAAATGAAAGTCCTTCTAGCTGAGGTAAAAATAATAGATATCAATATTAAAAAGACTGGCTAATTATGCTTATGCAAATGAACTGGGAAAAACACAAATTTAACACTTCAAGGAACAAACTGATTATTCCTTTAACAAGACCACCTAGCAGAAACTAAAGAATCCTAGGGAAATGCCAGGAAAATAACATCAACAGACCACTACTCAAAGAAAATAATTCTCAACTTGTAGCAAAATCTTTGGAAAACTGATTTTCTAGGTGCCATGCCAGAGAGAGGCATGACCCAATCGGAGAAAAAATTCCATGCCTCAGAAATAGGCGCTCAATTTCCACGCCATTAGATATAAAAATCTTCACAGCTTGCTCATTATAAATCCAAGAAACCACTACTGGGTTGCAGTGTGTCACCCGAAACCCAAGTTAGCCTTGAGGAAATTAAAGGTGACAACTGGCCAAGTGAACCAATTCAGAATATCGGGACCTATTCAGGTTCAAGCTGGTGTTTATCAGGATTATTGAAGTAGATTCCTGATTCGATCAATAATTCTGGAAGAAAACCAAGTGAAAGAAACATGTGAGTTAGGCAAGAAATTTCACGGGCCTTCTAAGGCATCTAACAAATGAGCATTTAGGTCCCTGGATCTGGCACAGTACCTTAAGAGCCACAGTTTAAGTGGAAACACATCAGATACATCCCCCAAATACCTGAGAGAAAAGAGGGTTGCTGATAAGCAACTTTACAGTTATACACTATTGAAAAGAGAACAATTGAAAAACATAATTTATGCTCATCAGATAAATTCCTTACCTTCCGGATAAGGAGAGTCGACGGCTTCATTCCTCACTGTTGAGAAATACAACACCTGGCCACCAGGAGGGGGCAAAGACAACCCAAAGGCTTAAATATCCCTCCCACTTACTCATTACCCCAGTCATTCTGCCGAGGGAGCAAGAAAAGGTAGGAGAAACATTAGGGTATAAATGGTGCCAGAAGAATAAAAACATACTTTATGCTTACCAGATAAATTCCTTTCCTTCCGGATACGGAGAGTCCACAGCTTCATTCCTTACTGTTGAGAAATACAACACCTGGCCACCAGGAGGAGGAAAAGACACCCCAGCCAAAGGCTTAAATATCCCTCCCACTTCCTCATTACCACAGTCATTCTGCTGAGGAAACAAGAAAAAGTAGGAGAAACATTAGGGTATAAATAGTGCCAGAAGAATAAAATAAAAAATAGGGGACCGCCCATAGACAAGAAAAAATGGGCGGGGGCCATTGACTCTCCCTATCTGGAAGGAAATGAATCTATCTGGTAAGCATAAATTATGTTTTCCTTCCTAAGATAGGAAGAGTCCACTGCTTCATTCCTTACTGTTGGAAAAATTATACCCAAGCTCCAGAGGACACTGAATGAATACACTGAATAACGGGAGGGAACAAAAAGGAACAGGCGGACCCTATTCTGAGGGCACCACAGCCTACAAAACTTTTCTCTCGAAAGCTGCTTCAGCCGAAGAAAAAACATCAAACTTGTAAGATTAAGAAAAACTAAATTTATGCTTACCTGATAAATGTATTTATTTCTTGACACGGTGAGTCCATGGAGCAGCAATTACTGTTGGGAATATCACTCATGACCAGCAGGAGGAGGCAAAGAGCATCACAGCAAAGCTGTTCAGTATCACTTCCCTTCCCACAATCCCCAGTCATTTGACCGAAGGAAAAGGAGAGAAAGGAAGTAACACAAGGTGCAGAGGTGTCTGAGGTTTAAATAAAGAAAACTGTCTGAAAAAATCAGGGAGGGAAGTTGACTCACCGTGTCAAGAAATAAAAAAAATTATCAGGTAAGCATAAATTTTGTTTTCTTTCTTATGACAAGGGGAGTCAACGGATCAGCAATTACTGTTGGGAATCAATACCCAAGCTAGAGGACACAGATGATAAGGGAGATGATAAGGGAGGGACAAGACAGGTAACCTAAACAGAAGGCACCAAAACTCGCAAAACCTTTCTCCCAAAAGAAGCCTCAGCCAAGGCAAAAGTGTCAAATTTATAGAACTTAGAAAAAGTTTGCATGGATGAACAAAAGAGGCCCCTAGAACTATACAATGGTGATCTAACCACCAAGTCAGAGATAGTCGAACATTGGGATTTAAGGATATTAATTGTGATATCCTTGTATAATCCCTGCACCGTTGGTTTAGCATACAAAGCTGGAGAGGTCGCATATGAAAACGAGCAAAGGGGATCACGTCCGAAGCTGCAGTTATGAGACCTAAAACTTCCATGCATATAGCTACTGAAGGGAATGAGACTGAAGGTTCCGACAGGCTTAAACCAATTTTAAACGTCTCTTGTCTGTTAAGAGACAGAGTCATGGACTGAATCTATCTGGAAACCTAAAAAGGTGACAATTGTCTGAGGAATCAAAGAACTTTTTGGTAAATTGATCCTCCAACCATGTTTTTGAAGAAACAACACTAGTTGATTTGTGTGAGATTCTGCAGAATGTAAAGACTGAGCAAGTACCAAGATATCGTCCAAATAAGGAAACACCGCAATACCCCGCTCTCTGATTACAGAAAGTATGGCACCGAGAACCTTTGAAAACATAATTTATGCTTACCTGATAAATTACTTTCTCCAACGGTGTGTCCGGTCCACGGCGTCATCCTTACTTGTGGGATATCTCTTCCCCAACAGGAAATGGCAAAAAGTCCCAGCAAAGCTGGCCATATAGTCCCTCCTAGGCTCCGCCCACCCCAGTCATTCGACCGACGGACAGGAGGAAATATATATAGGAGAAACCATATGGTACCGTGGTGACTGTAGTTAGAGAAAATAATTCATCAGACCTGATTAAAAAACCAGGGCGGGCCGTGGACCGGACACACCGTTGGAGAAAGTAATTTATCAGGTAAGCATAAATTCTGTTTTCTCCAACATTGGTGTGTCCGGTCCACGGCGTCATCCTTACTTGTGGGAACCAATACCAAAGCTTTAGGACACAGATGAAGGGAGGGAGCAAATCAGGTTACCTAAACGGAAGGCACCACAGCTTGCAAAACCTTTCTCCCAAAAATAGCCTCCGAAGAAGCAAAAGTATCAAATTTGTAAAATTTGGCAAAAGTGTGCAGTGAAGACCAAGTCGCTGCCTTACATATCTGGTCAACAGAAGCCTCGTTCTTGAAGGCCCATGTGGAAGCCACAGCCCTAGTGGAGTGAGCTGTGATTCTTTCAGGAGGCTGCGTTTTTACCTCTCCTTTTACCAGAATAAACAACAAACAAAGAAGATGTTTGTCTGAAATCTTTTGTAGCCTCTAAATAGAATTTTAGAGCACGGACTACGTCCAAATTGTGTAACAAACGTTCCATCTTTGAAACTGGATTCGGACATAAAGAAGGTACAACTATCTCCTGGTTAATATTTTTGTTAGAAACAACCTTAGGAAGAAAACCAGGCTTAGTACGCAAAACCACCTTATCTGCATGGAACACCAGATAGGGCGGAGAACACTGCAGAGCAGATAACTCTGAAACTCTTCTAGCAGAAGAAATTGCAACCAAAAACAAAACTTTCCAAGATAGTAACTTAATATCTATGGAATGTAAAGGTTCAAACGGAACCCCTTGAAGAACTGAAAGAACTAGATTTAGACTCCAGGGAGGAGTCAAAGGTCTGTAAACAGGCTTGATCCTAACCAGAGCCTGAACAAATGCTTGAACATCTGGCACAGCTGCCAGTCTTTTGTGTAGTAAGACAGATAAAGCAGAGATCTGTCCCTTTAGAGAACTTGCAGATAAATCTTTCTCCAAACCTTCTTGTAGAAAGGAAAGAATCTTAGGAATTTTTATCTTATTCCATGGGAATCCTTTGGATTTACACCAACAGATATATCTTTTCCATATTTTATGGTAAATCTTTCTAGTTACCGGTTTTCTGGCCTGAACCAGAGTATCTATCACAGAATCTGAAAACCCACGCTTCGATAGAATCAAGCGTTCAATCTCCAAGCCGTCAGCTGGAGGGAGACCAGATTTGGATGTTCGAATGGACCCTGAACAAGAAGGTCCTGTCTCAAAGGTAGCTTCCATGGTGGAACTGATGACATATTCACCAGGTCTGCATACCAAGTCCTGCGTGGCCACGCAGGAGCTATCAAGATCACTGAGGCCCTCTCCTGATTGATCCTGGCTACCAGCCTGGGAATGAGAGGAAACGGTGGAAATACATAAGCTAGGTTGAAGGTCCAAGGTGCTACTAGTGCATCTACTAGAGTCGCCTTGGGATCCCTGGATCTGGACCCGTAGCAAGGAACCATGAAGTTCTGACGAGACGCCATCAGATCCATGTCTGGAATGCCCCATAATTGGGTTATTTGGGCAAAGATCTCCGGGTGGAGTTCCCACTCCCCCGGATGGAATGTCTGACGACTCAGAAAATCCGCCTCCCAGTTTTCCACACCTGGGATGTGGATCGCAGACAGGTGGCAGGAGTGATCCTCCGCCCATTGAATTATTTTGGTCACTTCTTTCATCGCCAGGGAACTCCTTGTTCCCCCCTGATGATTGATATACGCAACGGTCGTCATGTTGTCTGATTGGAACCTTATGAATCTGGCCTTTGCTAGTTGAGGCCAAGCCCTGAGAGCATTGAATATCGCTCTCAGTTCCAGAATGTTTATCGGGAGAAGAGACTCTTCCCGAGACCATAGACCCTGAGCTTTCAGGGATTCCCAGACCGCGCCCCAGCCCACTAGACTGGCGTCGGCCGTGACAATGACCCACTCTGGTCTGCGGAAGCTCATTCCCTGGGACAGATGGTCCAGGGTCAGCCACCAACGGAGTGAATCTCTGGTCTTCTGATCTACTTGAATCATTGGAGACAAGTCTGTATAATCCCCATTCCACTGTTTGAGCATGCACAGTTGTAATGGTCTTAGATGAATTCGTGCAAAAGGAACTATGTCCATTGCTGCAACCATCAACCCTACTACTTCCATGCACTGCGCTATGGAAGGACGAGGAACAGAATGAAGAGCTTGACAAGAGCTTAGAAGTTTTGATTTTCTGACCTCTGTCAGAAAAATCCTAATTTCTAAGGAATCTATTATTGTTCCCAAGAAGGGAACTCTTGTCGACGGAGACAGAGAACTTTTTTCTATGTTCACCTTCCATCCGTGTGATCTGAGAAAGGCCAGAACGATGTCTGTATGAGCCTTTGCTTTTGACAGGGACGACGCTTGTATTAGAATGTCGTCCAAGTAAGGTACTACTGCAATGCCCCTCGGTCTTAGAACCGCTAGAAGGGACCCTAGCACCTTTTGTGAAAAACCTTGGAGCAGTGGCTAACCCGAATGGGAGGGCCACAAACTGGTAATGCTTGTCCAGAAAAGCGAACCTTAGGAACTGATGATGTTCTTTGTGGATAGGAATATGTAGGTACGCATCCTTAGATCCACGGTAGTCATAAATTAACTTTCCTGGATAGTGGGTAGAATCGTTCGAATGGTTTCCATCTTGAACGATGGTACCCTGAGAAATTTGTTTAGGATCTTCAAATCCAAAATTGGTCTGAAAGTTCCCTCTTTTTTGGGAACTACGAACAGATTGGAATAAAATCCCATCCCTTGTTCCTTTATTGGAACAGGGTGTATCACTCCCATCTTTAACAGGTCTTCTACACAATGTAAGAATGCCTGTCTCTTTATTTGGTTTTACGATAAGTGAGACATGTGGAACCTTCCCCTTGGGGGTAGTTCCTTGAATTCCAGGAGATAACCTTGAGAAACTATTTCTAGCGCCCAGGGATCCTGAACATCTCTTGCCCAAGCCTGAGCAAAGAGAGAGAGTCTGCCCCCCACTAGATCCGGTCCCGGATCGGGGGCTACTACTTCATGCTGTTTTGTTAGCAGCGGCAGGCTTCTTGGCCTGCTTACCCTTGTTCCAGCCTTGCATCGGTTTCCAGGCTGGTTTGGGTTGTGAGGCATTACCCTCTTGCTTAGAGGATGCAGAATTAGAGGCCGGTCCGTTCCTGAAATTGCGAAAGGAACGAAAATTAGACTTATTTTTAGCCTTGAAAGACCTATCTTCTGGAAGGGCGTGGCCCTTTCCCCCAGTGATGTCTGAAATAATCTCTTTCAATTCTGGTCCAAATAGAGTTTTACCTTTGAAAGGGATGTTAAGCAATTTTGTCTTGGATGACACATCCGCTGACCAAGACTTTAGCCAAAGCGCTCTGCGCGCCACGATAGCAAACCCTGAATTTTTCGCCGCTAATCTAGCTAATTGCAAAGCGGCATCTAAAATAAAAGAGTTAGCCAATTTAAGAGCGTGAACTCTGTCCATAACCTCCTCATATGGAGTCTCTCTACTGAGCGACTTTTCTAGTTCTTCGAAACAGAACCACGCTGCTGTAGTGACAGGAACAATGCACGAAATGGGTTGTAGAAGGTAACCTTGCTGTACAAAAATCTTTTTAAGCAAACCTTCCAATTTTTTATCCATAGGATCTTTGAAAGCACAACTATCTTCGATAGGAATAGTAGTGCGTTTGTTTAGAGTAGAAACTGCCCCCTCGACCTTAGGGACTGTCTGCCATAAGTCCTTTCTGGGGTCGACCATAGGAAATAATTTCTTAAATATAGGGGGGGGAACAAAAGGTATGCCGGGCTTTTCCCACTCCTTATTTACTATGTCCGCCACCCGCTTGGGTATAGGAAAAGCGTCGGGGTGCACCGGAACCTCTAGGAACTTGTCCATCTTGCATAATTTCTCTGGAATGACCAAGTTGTCACAATCATCCAGAGTAGATAACACCTCCTTAAGCAGTGCGCGGAGATGTTCTAATTTAAATGTCACAACATCAGGTTCAGCTTGTTGAGAAATTTTTCCTGAATCTGAAATTTCTCCATCTGACAAAACCTCCCTCATGGCCCCTTTAGATTGGTGTGAGGGTATGACAGAACAATTATCATCAGCGCCCTCCTGCTCTTCAGTGTTTAAAACAGAGCAATCGCGCTTTCTCTGATAAGTAGGCATTTTGGATAAAATATTTGCTATGGAGTTATCCATTACAGCCGTTAATTGTTGCATGGTAATAAGCATTGGCGCGCTAGAAGTACTAGGGGCCTCCTGCGTGGGCAAAACTGGTGTAGACACAGTAGGAGATGATGTAGTATCATGTTTACTCCCCTCATCTGAGGAATCATCTTGGGCAATTTCATTATCTGTGGCAGTACTGTCCTTACTTTGTTTGGACGATATGGCACAATTATCACATAAATTTAAATGGGGAGACACATTGGCTTTCATACATATAGAACATAGCTTATCTGAAGGTACAGACATGTTAAACAGGCTTAAACTTGTCAACAAAGCACAAAAAACGTTTTAAAACAAAACCGTTACTGTCTCTTTAAATTTTAAACAGAAAACACTTTATTACTGAATATGTGAAAAAGTATGAAGGAATTGTTCAAAAATTACCAAATTTCACCACAGTGTCTTAAAGCATTAATAGTATTGCACACCAAATTTCAGAGCTTTAACCCTTAAAATAACGGAACCGGAGCCGTTTATAAATTTAACCCCTATACAGTCCCAGCTATAGTCTTTGCTGAGACCCAACCAAGCCCAGAGGGGAATACAATACCAATTGACGCCTTCTAGAAGCTTTTCCAGCAATTTTTAGATCCTCACACATGCATCTGCATGCCCTGCTCTCAAAAAACAACTGCGCAGTAATGGCGCGAAAATGAGGCTCAGTCTACAACTAGGAAGGCCCCCTGACTGGAAAAGGTGTCTAACACAGTGCCTGCCGTTTAATAAACGTTCCCCAAGTTTATAAATGCAAATTGTCAGCATAAATATGAATAAAATGCCCAAATAAAGCAATCGATTTAGCCCATAAAAATGTCTACCAGTTTTTTAGCCCATAATAAGCCATTTATTCTGTTTGTTTGACTAAGAAAATGGCTTACCGGTCCCCATGAGGGGAAATGACAGCCTTCCAGCATTACATCGTCTTGTTAGAAATAACATAATTTATGTAAGAACTTACCTGATAAATTCATTTCTTTCATATTAGCAAGAGTCCATGAGCTAGTGACGTATGGGATATACATTCCTACCAGGAGGGGCAAAGTTTCCCAAACCTCAAAATGCCTATAAATACACCCCTCACCACACCCACAATTCAGTTTAACGAATAGCCAAGAAGTGGGGTGATAAAAAAGTGCGAAAGCATATAAAATAAGGAATTGGAATAATTGTGCTTTATACAAAATCATAACCACCACAAAAAAAGGGCGGGCCTCATGGACTCTTGCTAATATGAAAGAAATGAATTTATCAGGTAAGTTCTTACATAAATTATGTTTTCTTTCATGTAATTAGCAAGAGTCCATGAGCTAGTGACGTATGGGATAATGACTACCCAAGATGTGGATCTTTCCACACAAGAGTCACTAGAGAGGGAGGGATAAAATAAAGACAGCCAATTCCTGCTGAAAATAATCCACACCCAAAATAAAGTTTAACGAAAAACATAAGCAGAAGATTCAAACTGAAACCGCTGCCTGAAGTACTTTTCTACCAAAAACTGCTTCAGAAGAAGAAAATACATCAAAATGGTAGAATTTAGTAAAAGTATGCAAAGAGGACCAAGTTGCTGCTTTGCAGATCTGGTCAACCGAAGCTTCATTCCTAAACGCCCAGGAAGTAGAAACTGACCTAGTAGAATGAGCTGTAATTCTCTGAGGCGGAGTTTTACCCGACTCAACATAGGCAAGATGAATTAAAGATTTCAACCAAGATGCCAAAGAAATAGCAGAAGCTTTCTGACCTTTTCTAGAACCGGAAAAGATAACAAATAGACTAGAAGTCTTACGAAAAGATTTCGTAGCTTCAACATAATATTTCAAAGCTCTAACAACATCCAAAGAATGCAACGATTTCTCCTTAGAATTCTTAGGATTAGGACATAATAAAGGAACCACAATTTCTCTACTAATGTTGTTGGAATTCACAACTTTAAGTAAAAATTCAAAAGAAGTTCGCAACACCGCCTTATCCTGATGAAAAATCAGAAAAGGAGACTCACAAGAAAGAGCAGATAATTCAGAAACTCTTCTGGCAGAAGAGATGGCCAAAAGGAACAAAACTTTCCAAGAAAGTAATTTAATGTCCAATGAATGCATAGGTTCAAACGGAGGAGCTTGAAGAGCTCCCAGAACCAAATTCAAACTCCAAGGAGGAGAAATTGACTTAATGACAGGTTTTATACGAACCAAAGCTTGTACAAAACAATGAATATCAGGAACAATAGCAATCTTTCTGTGAAAAAGAACAGAAAGAGCAGAGATTTGTCCTTTCAAAGAACTTGCGGACAAACCCTTATCTAAACCATCCTGAAGAAACTGTAAAATTCTCGGTATTCTAAAAGAATGCCAGGAAAAATGATGAGAAAGACACCAAGAAATATAAGTCTTCCAGACTCTATAATATATCTCTCGAGATACAGATTTACGAGCCTGTAACATAGTATTAATCACAGAGTCAGAGAAACCTCTTTGACCAAGAATCAAGCGTTCAATCTCCATACCTTTAAATTTAAGGATTTCAGATCCTGATGGAAAAAAGGACCTTGTGACAGAAGGTCTGGTCTTAACGGAAGAGTCCACGGTTGGCAAGAGGCCATCCGGACAAGATCCGCATACCAAAACCTGTGAGGCCATGCCGGAGCTACCAGCAGAACAAACGAGCATTCCTTCAGAATCTTGGAGATTACTCTTGGAAGAAGAACTAGAGGCGGAAAGATATAGGCAGGATGATACTTCCAAGGAAGTGATAATGCATCCACTGCCTCCGCCTGAGGATCCCGGGATCTGGACAGATACCTGGGAAGTTTCTTGTTTAGATGGGACGCCATCAGATCTATTTCTGGAAATTCCCACATTTGAACAATCTGAAGAAATACCTCTGGGTGAAGAGACCATTCGCCCGGATGCAACGTTTGGCGACTGAGATAATCCGCTTCCCAATTGTCTACACCTGGGATATGAACCGCAGAGATTAGACAGGAGCTGGATTCCGCCCAAACCAAAATTCGAGATACTTCTTTCATAGCCAGAGGACTGTGAGTCCCTCCTTGATGATTGATGTATGCCACAGTTGTGACATTGTCTGTCTGAAAACAAATGAACGATTCTCTCTTCAGAAGAGGCCAAAACTGAAGAGCTCTGAAAATTGCACGGAGTTCCAAAATATTGATCGGTAATCTCACCTCCTGAGATTCCCAAACTCCTTGTGCCGTCAGAGATCCCCACACAGCTCCCCAACCTGTGAGACTTGCATCTGTTGAAATTACAGTCCAGGTCGGAAGAACAAAAGAAGCCCCCTGAATTAAACGATGGTGATCTGTCCACCATGTTAGAGAGTGTCGAACAATCGGTTTTAAAGATATTAATTGAGATATCTTCGTGTAATCCTTGCACCATTGCTTCAGCATACAGAGCTGAAGAGGTCGCATGTGAAAACGAGCAAAGGGGATCGCGTCCGATGCAGCAGTCATAAGACCTAGAATTTCCATGCATAAGGCTACCGAAGGGAATGATTGTGACTGAAGGTTTCGACAAGCTGCAATCAACTTTAGACGTCTCTTGTCTGTTAAAGACAGAGTCATGGATACTGAATCCATCTGGAAACCCAGAAAGGTTACCCTTGTCTGAGGAATCAAAGAACTTTTTGGTAAATTGATCCTCCAACCATGATCTTGAAGAAACAACACAAGTCGATTCGTATGAGATTCTGCTAAATGTAAAGACTGAGCAAGTACCAAGATATCGTCCAAATAAGGAAATACCACAATACCCTGTTCTCTGATTACAGACAGCAGGGCACCGAGAACCTTTGTAAAAATTCTTGGAGCTGTAGCTAGGCCAAACGGCAGAGCCACAAATTGGTAATGCTTGTCCAGAAATGAGAATCTCAGGAACTGATAATGATCTGGATGAATCGGAATATGCAGATATGCATCCTGTAAATCTATTGTGGACATATAATTCCCTTGCTGAACAAAAGGTAAGATAGTCCTTACAGTTACCATCTTGAACGTTGGTATCCTTACATAACGATTCAATATTTTTAGATCCAGAACTTGTCTGAAAGAATTCTCCTTCTTTGGTACAATGAAGAGATTTGAATAAAACCCCATCCCCTGTTCCGGAACTGGAACTGGCATAATTACTCCAGTCAACTCTAGATCTGAAACACATTTCAGAAATGCTTGAGCTTTTACTGGATTTACTGGGACACGGGAAAGAAAAAATCTCTTTGCAGGAGGTCTCAACTTGAAACCAATTCTGTACCCTTCTGAAACAATGCTCTGAATCCAAAGATTGTGAACAGAATTGATCCAAATTTCCTTGAAAAAACGTAACCTGCCCCCTACCAGCTGAGCTGGAATGAGGGCCGCACCTTCATGTGGACTTAGAAGCAGGCTTTGCCTTTCTAGCTGGCTTGGATTTATTCCAGACTGGAGATGGTCTCCAAACTGAAACTGCTCCTGAGGATGAAGGATCAGGCTTTTGTTCTTTGTTGAAACGAAAGGAACGAAAACGATTATTAGCCCTGTTTTTACCTTTAGATTTTTTATCCTGTGGTAAAAAAGTTCCTTTCCCACCAGTAACAGTTGAAATAATGGAATCCAACTGAGAACCAAATAATTTGTTACCCTGGAAAGAAATGGAAAGTAAAGTTGATTTAGAAGCCATATCAGCATTCCAAGTTTTAAGCCATAAAGCTCTTCTAGCTAAAATAGCTAGAGACATAAACCTGACATCAACTCTGATAATATCAAAAATGGCATCACAGATAAATTTATTAGCATGCTGAAGAAGAATAATAATATCATGAGAATCACGATGTGTTACTTGTTGCGCTAAAGTTTCCAACCAAAAAGTTGAAGCTGCAGCAACATCAGCCAAAGATATAGCAGGTCTAAGAAGATTACCTGAACACAGATAAGCTTTTCTTAGAAAGGATTCAATTTTCCTATCTAGAGGATCCTTAAACGAAGTACCATCTGACGTAGGAATAGTAGTACGTTTAGCAAGGGTAGAAATAGCCCCATCAACTTTAGGGATCTTGTCCCAAAATTCTAATCTATCAGACGGCACAGGATATAATTGCTTAAAACGTTTAGAAGGAGTAAATGAATTACCCAAATTATCCCATTCTTTGGAAATTACTGCAGAAATAGCATTAGGAACAGGAAAAACTTCTGGAATAACCACAGGAGCTTTAAATACCTTATCTAAACGTTTAGAATTAGTATCAAGAGGACCAGAATCCTCTATTTCTAAAGCAATTAGTACTTCTTTAAGTAAAGAACGAATAAATTCCATTTTAAATAAATATGAAGATTTATCAGCATCAACCTCTGAGACAGAATCCTCTGAACCAGAGGAATCATCAGAATCAGAATGATGATGTTCATTTAAAAATTCATCTGTAGGGAGAGAAGTTTTAAAAGATTTTTTACGTTTACTAGAAGGAGAAATAACAGACATAGCCTTCTTTATGGATTCAGAAACAAAATCTCTTATATTATCAGGAACATTCTGCACCTTAGATGTTGAAGGAACTGCAACAGACAATGGTACTTTACTAAAGGAAATATTATCTGCTTTAACAAGTTTGTCATGACAATCAATACAAACAACAGCTGGAGGAATAGCTACCAAAAGTTTACAGCAGATACACTTAGCTTTGGTAGATTCAGCACTTGACAGCGATTTTCCTGTAGTATCTTCTGACTCAGATGCAACGTGAGACATCTTGCAATATGTAAGAGAAAAAACAACATATATATAAAGCAAAATTGATCAAATTCCTTAAATGACAGTTTCAGGAATGGGAAAAAATGCCAAAGAACAAGCTTCTAGCAACCAGAAGCGATAAAAAATGAGACTTAAATAATGTGGAGACAAAAGTGACGCCCATATTTTTTCGCGCCAAATAAGACGCCCACATTATTTGGCGCCTAAATGCTTTCTGGCGCCAAAAATGACGCCACGTCCGGAACGCCGACATTTTTGGCGCAAAATAACGTCAAAAAATGACGCAACTTCCGGCGACACGTATGACGCCGGAAACGGAAATAGAATTTTTGCGCCAAAAAAGTCCGCGCCAAGAATGACGCAATAAAATGAAGCATTTTCAGCCCCCGCGAGCCTAACAGCCCACAGGGAAAAAGTCAAATTTTAAGGTAAGAAAAATGTTAAATTAAAATGCATTATCCCAAATATGAAACTGACTGTCTGAAAATAAGGAAAGTTGAACATTCTGAGTCAAGGCAAATAAATGTTTGAATACATATATTTAGAACTTTATAAACAAAGTGCCCAACCATAGCTAGGAGTGTCACAGAAAATAAGACTTACTTACCCCAGGACACTCATCTACATATAGCAGATAGCCAAACCAGTACTGAAACGAGAATCAGCAGAGGTAATGGTATATATAAGAGTATATCGTCGATCTGAAAAGGGAGGTAAGAGATGAATCTCTACGACCGATAACAGAGAACCTATGAAATAGACCCCGTAGAAGGAGATCACTGCATTCAAATAGGCAATACTCTCCTCACATCCCTCTGACATTCACTGCACGCTGAGAGGAAAACCGGGCTCCAACTTGCTGCGGAGCGCATATCAACGTAGAATCTAGCACAAACTTACTTCACCACCTCCATCGGAGGCAAAGTTTGTAAAACTGAATTGTGGGTGTGGTGAGGGGTGTATTTATAGGCATTTTGAGGTTTGGGAAACTTTGCCCCTCCTGGTAGGAATGTATATCCCATACGTCACTAGCTCATGAACTCTTGCTAATTACATGAAAGAAATGGCTAGTCATACCTTAAGCAGAAAAGTCTGCTAACTGCTTCCCCCAACTGAAGTTACTTCATCTCAACAGTCCTATGTGGAAACAGCAATCGATTTTAGTTACTGTCTGCTAAAATCATCTTCCTCTCACAAACAGAAATCTTCATCCTTTTCTGTTTCAGAGTAAATAGTACATACCAGCACTATTTTAAAATAACAAACACTTTGCCATTTCCTGTTGGGGAAGAGAAATCCCACAAGTAAGGATGACGCCGTGGACCGGACACACCAATGTTGGAGAAAAGATTCTTGGCGCTGTCGCTAGGCCAAAAGGAAGAGCGACAAATTGGTAATGCTTGTCTAGAAAAGATAATCTCAGAAACTGATAGTGATCTAGATGAATCGGAATA
Source organism: Bombina bombina (assembly GCF_027579735.1). Classification (NCBI taxonomy): domain Eukaryota; kingdom Metazoa; phylum Chordata; class Amphibia; order Anura; family Bombinatoridae; genus Bombina; species Bombina bombina. The sequence goes on along the minus strand of NC_069504.1, from coordinate 735,729,997 downwards.
TGAAGATAAGCATCCCTTAAGTCTATTATGGACATATAATGCCCTTTCTGAACAAAAGGCAGAATAGTCCTTATAGTCACCATTTTGAAAGTTGGTACTCTTACGTAACGATTCAAAATTTTTAGATCCAAAACTGGTCTGAATGAATTTTCTTTCTTTGGAACAATGAATAGATTTGAATAAAACCCCAGACCCTGTTCCTGAAACGAAACTGGCATAATTACCCATGAAAATTCCAGGTCTGAAACACACTTCAGGAAAGCCCGAGTCTTTACTGGGTTTGCTGGGATGCGTAAGAGAAAAAATCTTCTCACAGGCGATCTTACTCTGAATCCTATTCTGTACCCCTGAGAGACAATACTCTGAATCCATTGATTTTGGACAGAATTTGTCCAAACATCCTTGAAAAATCTTAATCTGCCCCCTACCAGGTGAGCTAGAATGAGGGCCACACCTTCATGCAGACTTGGGGGCTGACTTTGATCTCTTAAATGGCTTGGATTTATTCCAATTTGAGGAAGGCTTCCAATTGGAAACTGATTCCTTGGGGGAAGGATTCGGTTTATGTTCCTTATTATGTTGAAAGGAACGAAAACGGTTAGAAGCATTAGCTTTACAGTTAGGTCTTTTATCCTGAGGCAAAACCCCCAGTGACAGTTGAAATAATCGAATCCAACTGAGAACCAAATAACTTATTACGTTGGAAAGAAAGAGATAGCAATCTGTACTTAGAAGTCATGTCAGCATTCCAAGATTTAAGCCACAAATCTCTTCTAGCTAAAATAACTAAAGACATATTTTACATCAATTTTGATGATATCAAAAATGGCATCACAAATAAAATGATTAGCATGTTGAAGCAAGCGAACAATGCAAGACAAATCAGGATCCAATTCTTGTTGTGCTAAATTTTCCAACCAAAATGTTGAAGCAGCTGCAACATCAGCTAAAGAAATTGCAGGCCTGAGAAGATGACCTGAATATAAATAAGATAAGTTCAAGTTTCCGATCTAAAGGATCTTTAAAAGAAGTACCATAGGAATAGTAGTACGTTTAGCGAGAGTAGAAATAGACTAGTGCTGCAACTAACGATTATTTTCATAATCGATTTATCGGCCGATTATTTTTTCGATTAATCGACTAATCGGATAAAAAGAGAATCAATAATAGTTTTCTATGTTTTAAATTAAAATCCACATAATGAGTGTTACAAATATAAACTTCAAAATAAAACTTTACATTAACACAACTGTTTCTTCAATTTTTAAGCAGCAGAGCACAGTTTTATAATTAAACAAAACAAAACCACAAACTGTTTGAAAAGAGGTAGAACTAGAAAGAGTTAGACTATCACTGTTAATAACATTCTCTTATTCACTCTTTCAGAAACTTTGCATTGAAATGCAAAAATCTCAACATGTCCACATGCTTCTGGCTAAGGCTGGTTCTCTGTTTGCAGCTATATTTCCTGCAGCAGAGAAAAGGCTGTTGAGGTGTATAAGTAGGGTTTTGTCAATTTCACCAAAGTGGGATATTTATCTTTGTTAGCTCTTCACCAATGCTAAGTGTTTTCTACCTTGGCAAGGGACCTCTCAATAAAGTAACCCTTGACTTCATTCTAACAAAAATATCTTGAATATCTATATGCAATGGTAAATAACCAGCTATAAGATTAGGGGAAATATCTAGTCCGCTCTAAAAATAACGAAAATATACTTATAAAGGTTGAAACTGGTACATATTATCACAATATATTAATAATATAAAAACACAATAAAAAACAAAATCAAAAGCGCTAAGGACTGTATATCAATAACAGGACAAAGCCTTACACATTTATTTATACAGTACATATAATCAGCAATACGCTAATAATTGTGCAAACAGATAATAGTGCACATCAATCTAAATAACTCCCATCAATCTAGGGGCAAGGTGTAAATAACATGCTTGGCACTATATCATGAAAAGCATTGTTCCAAATCACCAGATTTAATATAAACAATCCAAATGATGACTATTATAGCTGGGTTGCACATAAGCCAGGGGTAGTTGTAAACGTATATTGTCCTGAAAAAGTGAAAAGTAGACGTCCTTTAGGCTAAGGACACATAACCATAAAACACAATACCATATGCAGGAGTTCATTGGAGTGAAGCAGCTGGTGTTGTGCACAGACCAACTAATTGCAAACCAACTAATCGATTAATCGATTATGAGATTCGTTGACAACTATTTTCATAATCGATTATTATCGATTATGACGATTAGTTGTTGCAGCTCTAAAATAGACCCATCAACTTTGGGGTAACTGCTGGCAAAGGATACAATTTTTTTAAACCTTGAAGAAGGAATAAAAGAAGTACCAGGCCTATTCCATTCCTTAGAAATCATATCAGAAATAGCATCAGGAACTGGAAAAACCTCTGGAATAACCACAGGAGGTTTATAAACAGAATTTAAACGTTTACTAGTTTTAATATCAAGAGGACTAGTTTCCTCCATATCCAATGTAATTAACACTTCTTTTAACAAAGAACGAATATACTCCATTTTAAATAAATAAGTAGAATTGTCAGTGTCAATATCTGAGGCAGGATCTTCTGAACCAGATAGATCCTCATCAGAGGAGGATAATTCAGTATGTTGTCGGTCATTTGAAATTTCATCAACTTTATGAGAAGTTTTAAAAGACCTTTTACGTTTATTAGAAGGCAGGATGGCAGACAAAGCCTTCTGAATAGAATCAGCAATAAATTCCTTTAAATTTACAGGTATATCTTGTGCATTAGATGTTGAGGGAACAGCAACAGGTAATGAACTACTACTGATGGATACATTCTCTGCATGTAAAAGTTTATCATGACAACTATTACAAATCACAGCTGGAGATATAATCTCCACAAGTTTACAACAAATGCACTTAGCTTTGGTAGAACTGTTATCAGGCAGCAGAGTTCCAACAGTGATTTCTGAGATAGGATCAGATTGAGACATCTTGCTAATGTAAGAGAAAAAAAACGACATATAAAGCAAAATTAATAATTTCCTTATATGGCAGTTTCAGGAATGGTAAAAAAATGCAAACAGCATAGCCCTCTGATAGAGAAAAAAGGCAAGAGGCATATAGGAATGGGGTTTAAAATAATGAAAATATTTGGCGCCAAGTATGGCGCACAAAACAAACAGAATTTTTTTTTTGCCGCTAACATCCGTGAATGACACACTCGCGTCATAGAAGACGCAACCTTGTGAAAGGACTCGGCGTCGATTAAGACGCCGGAAATGACAAATTTGGGTCATCGAACATAACTTTGCGCCAAAAAAATCTTGCGCCAAAATGACGTAATCTACTTTGGCATTTTGCGCCCTCGCGAGGCGAATTCTGCCCGCGAATTTAAAAGACAGTCAATTGAAAAAACAGAATTTATGTTTACCTGATAAATTACTTTCTCCAACGGTGTGTCCGGTCCACGGCGTCATCCTTACTTGTGGGATATTCTCTTCCCCAACAGGAAATGGCAAAGAGCCCAGCAAAGCTGGTCACATGATCCCTCCTAGGCTCCGCCTACCCCAGTCATTCGACCGACGTTAAGGAGGAATATTTGCATAGGAGAAACCATATGGTACCGTGGTGACTGTAGTTAAAGAAAATAAATTATCAGACCTGATTAAAAAAACCAGGGCGGGCCGTGGACCGGACACACCGTTGGAGAAAGTAATTTATCAGGTAAACATAAATTCTGTTTTCTCCAACATAGGTGTGTCCGGTCCACGGCGTCATCCTTACTTGTGGGAACCAATACCAAAGCTTTAGGACACGGATGAAGGGAGGGAGCAAATCAGGTCACCTAAATGGAAGGCACCACGGCTTGCAAAACCTTTCTCCCAAAAATAGCCTCAGAAGAAGCAAAAGTATCAAACTTGTAAAATTTGGTAAAAGTGTGCAGTGAAGACCAAGTCGCTGCCCTACATATCTGATCAACAGAAGCCTCGTTCTTGAAGGCCCATGTGGAAGCCACAGCCCTAGTGGAATGAGCTGTGATTCTTTCGGGAGGCTGCCGTCCGGCAGTCTCGTAAGCCAATCTGATGATGCTTTTAATCCAAAAAGAGAGAGAGGTAGAAGTTGCTTTTTGACCTCTCCTTTTACCGGAATAAACAACAAACAAGGAAGATGTTTGTCTAAAATCCTTTGTAGCATCTAAATAGAATTTTAGAGCGCGAACAACATCCAAATTGTGCAACAAACGTTCCTTCTTTGAAACTGGTTTCGGACACAGAGAAGGTACGATAATCTCCTGGTTAATGTTTTTGTTAGAAACAACTTTTGGAAGAAAACCAGGTTTAGTACGTAAAACCACCTTATCTGCATGGAACACCAGATAAGGAGGAGAACACTGCAGAGCAGATAATTCTGAAACTCTTCTAGCAGAAGAAATTGCAACTAAAAACAAAACTTTCCAAGATAATAACTTAATATCAACGGAATGCAAGGGTTCAAACGGAACCCCCTGAAGAACTGAAAGAACTAAATTGAGACTCCAAGGAGGAGTCAAAGGTTTGTAAACAGGCTTAATTCTAACCAGAGCCTGAACAAAGGCTTGAACATCTGGCACAGCGGCCAGCTTTTTGTGAAGTAACACAGACAAGGCAGAAATCTGTCCCTTCAGGGAACTTGCAGATAATCCTTTTTCCAATCCTTCTTGAAGGAAGGATAGAATCCTAGGAATCTTAACCTTGTCCCAAGGGAATCCTTTAGATTCACACCAACAGATATATTTTTCCAAATTTTGTGGTAAATCTTTCTAGTTACAGGCTTTCTGGCCTGAACAAGAGTATCGATAACAGAATCTGAGAACCCTCGCTTTGATAAGATCAAGCGTTCAATCTCCAAGCAGTCAGCTGGAGTGAAACCAGATTCGGATGTTCGAACGGACCCTGAACAAGAAGGTCTCGTCTCAAAGGTAGCTTCCAAGGAGGAGCCGATGACATATTCACCAGATCTGCATACCAAGTCCTGCGTGGCCACGCAGGAGCTATCAAGATCACCGACGCCCTCTCCTGATTGATCCTGGCTACCAGCCTGGGGATGAGAGGAAACGGCGGGAACACATAAGCTAGTTTGAAGGTCCAAGGTGCTACTAGTGCATCCACTAGAGCCGCCTTGGGATCCCTGGATCTGGACCCGTAGCAAGGAACTTTGAAGTTCTGACGAGAGGCCATCAGATCCATGTCTGGAATGCCCCACAGCTGAGTGACTTGGGCAAAGATTTCCGGATGGAGTTCCCACTCCCCCGGATGCAATGTCTGACGACTCAGAAAATCCGCTTCCCAATTTTCCACTCCTGGGATGTGGATAGCAGACAGGTGGCAGGAGTGAGACTCCGCCCATAGAATGATTTTGGTCACTTCTTCCATCGCCAGGGAACTCCTTGTTCCCCCCTGATGGTTGATGTACGCAACAGTTGTCATGTTGTCTGATTGAAACCGTATGAACTTGGCCCTCGCTAGCTGAGGCCAAGCCTTGAGAGCATTGAATATCGCTCTTAGTTCCAGAATATTTATCGGTAGAAGAGATTCTTCCCGAGACCAAAGACCCTGAGCTTTCAGGGATCCCCAGACCGCGCCCCAGCCCATCAGACTGGCGTCGGTCGTGACAATGACCCACTCTGGTCTGCGGAATGTCATCCCTCGTGACAGGTTGTCCAGGGACAGCCACCAACGGAGTGAGTCTCTGGTCCTCTGATTTACTTGTATCTTCGGAGACAAGTCTGTATAGTCCCCATTCCACTGACTGAGCATGCACAGTTGTAATGGTCTTAGATGAATGCGTGCAAAAGGAACTATGTCCATTGCCGCTACCATCAACCCGATCACTTCCATGCACTGAGCTATGGAAGGAAGAGGAACGGAATGAAGTATCCGACAAGAGTCTAGAAGTTTTGTTTTTCTGGCCTCTGTCAGAAAAATCCTCATTTCTAAGGAGTCTATTATTGTTCCCAAGAAGGGAACCCTTGTTGACGGAGATAGAGAACTCTTTTCCACGTTCACTTTCCATCCGTGAGATCTGAGAAAGGCCAGGACAATGTCCGTGTGAGCCTTTGCTTGAGGAAGGGACGACGCTTGAATCAGAATGTCGTCCAAGTAAGGTACTACAGCAATGCCCCTTGGTCTTAGCACAGCTAGAAGGGACCCTAGTACCTTTGTGAAAATCCTTGGAGCAGTGGCTAATCCGAAAGGAAGCGCCACGAACTGGTAATGTTTGTCCAGGAATGCGAACCTCAGGAACCGATGATGTTCCTTGTGGATAGGAATATGTAGATACGCATCCTTTAAATCCACCGTGGTCATGAATTGACCTTCCTGGATGGAAGGAAGAATAGTTCGAATGGTTTCCATCTTGAACGATGGAACCTTGAGAAACTTGTTTAAGATCTTGAGATCTAAGATTGGTCTGAACGTTCCCTCTTTTTTGGGAACTATAAACAGATTGGAGTAGAACCCCATCCCTTGTTCTCTTAATGGAACGGGATGAATCACTCCCATTTTTAACAGGTCTTCTACACAATGTAAGAATGCCTGTCTTTTTATGTGGTCTGAAGACAACTGAGACCTGTGGAACCTCCCCCTTGGGGGAAGTCCCTTGAATTCCAGAAGATAACCTTGGGAGACTATCTCTAGCGCCCAAGGATCCAGAACATCTCTTGCCCAAGCCTGAGCGAAGAGAGAGAGTCTGCCCCCCACCAGATCCGGTCCCGGATCGGGGGCCAACATTTCATGCTGTCTTGGTAGCAGTGGCAGGTTTCTTGGCCTGCTTTCCCTTGTTCCAGCCTTGCATTGGTCTCCAAGCTGGCTTGGCTTGAGAAGTATTACCCTCTTGCTTAGAGGACGTAGCACGTTGGGCTGGTCCGTTTCTACGAAAGGGACGAAAATTAGGTTTATTTTTTGCCTTGAAAGGCCGATCCTGAGGAAGGGCGTGGCCCTTACCCCCAGTGATATCCGAGATAATCTCTTTCAAGTCAGGGCCAAACAGCGTTTTCCCCTTGAAAGGAATGTTAAGTAGCTTGTTCTTGGAAGACGCATCAGCCGACCAAGATTTCAACCAAAGCGCTCTGCGCGCCACAATAGCAAACCCAGAATTCTTAGCCGCTAACCTAGCCAATTGCAAAGTGGCGTCTAGGGTGAAAGAATTAGCCAATTTGAGAGCATTGATTCTGTCCATAATCTCCTCATAAGGAGGAGAATCACTGTCGACCGCCTTTATCAGCTCATCGAACCAGAAACATGCGGCTGTAGCGACAGGGACAATGCATGAAATTGGTTGTAGAAGGTAACCCTGCTGAACAAACATCTTTTTAAGCAAACCTTCTAATTTTTTATCCATAGGATCTTTGAAAGCACAACTATCCTCTATGGGTATAGTGGTGCGTTTGTTTAAAGTGGAAACCGCTCCCTCGACCTTGGGGACTGTCTGCCATAAGTCCTTTCTGGGGTCGACCATAGGAAACAATTTTTTAAATATGGGGGGAGGGACGAAAGGAATACCAGGCCTTTCCCATTCTTTATTAACAATGTCCGCCACCCGCTTGGGTATAGGAAAAGCTTCTGGGAGCCCCGGCACCTCTAGGAACTTGTCCATTTTACATAGTTTCTCTGGGATGACCAACTTGTCACAATCATCCAGAGTGGATAATACCTCCTTAAGCAGAATGCGGAGATGTTCCAACTTAAATTTAAATGCAATCACATCAGGTTCAGCTTGTTGAGAAATGTTCCCTGAATCAGTAATTTCTCCCTCAGACAAAACCTCCCTGGCCCCATCAGACTGAGTTAGGGGCCCTTCAGAAATATTAATATCAGCGTCGTCATGCTCTTCAGTATCTAAAACAGAGCAGTCGCGCTTACGCTGATAAGTGTTCATTTTGGCTAAAATGTTTTTGACAGAATTATCCATTACAGCCGTTAATTGTTGCATAGTAAGGAGTATTGGCGCGCTAGATGTACTAGGGGCCTCCTGAGTGGGCAAGACTCGTGTAGACGAAGGAGGGAATGATGCAGTACCATGCTTACTCCCCTCACTTGAGGAATCATCTTGGGCATCATTGTCATTGTCACATAAATCACATTTATTTAAATGAATAGGAATTCTGGCTTCCCCACATTCAGAACACAGTCTATCTGGTAGTTCAGACATGTTAAACAGGCATAAACTTGATAACAAAGTACAAAAAACGTTTTAAAATAAAACCGTTACTGTCACTTTAAATTTTAAACTGAACACACTTTATTACTGCAAATGCGAAAAAACATGAAGGAATTGTTCAAAATTCACCAAATTTTCACCACAGTGTCTTAAAGCCTTAAAAGTATTGCACACCAAATTTGGAAGCTTTAACCCTTAAAATAACGGAACCGGAGCCGTTTTGAACTTTAACCCCTTTACAGTCCCTGGTATCTGCTTTGCTGAGACCCAACCAAGCCCCAAGGGGAATACGATACCAAATGACGCCTTCAGAAAGTCTTTTCTAAGTATCAGAGCTCCTCTCACATGCGACTGCATGCCATGCCTCTCAAAAACAAGTGCGCAACACCGGCGCGAAAATGAGGCTCTGCCTATGCTTTGGGAAAGCCCCTAAAGAATAAGGTGTCTAAAACAGTGCCTGCCGATATTATTATATCAAAATACCCAGATAAAATGATTCCTCAAGGCTAAATATGTGTTAATAATCAATCGATTTAGCCCAAAAAAAGTCTACAGTCTTAATAAGCCCTTTTTGAAGCCCTTATTTACAATCGTAATAAACATGGCTTACCGGATCCCAGAGGGAAAATGACAGCTTCCAGCATTACATCGTCTTGTTAGAATGTGTCATACCTCAAGCAGCAAGAGACTGCTCACTGTTCCCCCAACTGAAGTTAATTGCTCTCAACAGTCCTGTGTGGAACAGCCATGGATTTTAGTGACGGTTGCTAAAATCATTTTCCTCATACAAACAGAAATCTTCATCTCTTTTCTGTTTCTGAGTAAATAGTACATACCAGCACTATTTCAAAATAACAAACTCTTGATTGAATAATAAAAACTACAGTTAAACACTAAAAAACTCTAAGCCATCTCCGTGGAGATGTTGCCTGTACAACGGCAAAGAGAATGACTGGGGTAGGCGGAGCCTAGGAGGGATCATGTGACCAGCTTTGCTGGGCTCTTTGCCATTTCCTGTTGGGGAAGAGAATATCCCACAAGTAAGGATGACGCCGTGGACCGGACACACCTATGTTGGAGAAAGAGAATATATCCCCAGGTAAGAAATACATTTTTCCTAAAAAAAAATAATTTCCCAGATATGAAACTGACAGTCTGCAAAAGGAAATATACTGAAAACCTGTATCATGGCAAATAAAAGTACAATATATATATATTTAGCACTTTATAAAAATACATAAAGTGCCAAACCATAGCTGAGTGTCTTAAGTAATGAAAACAAACTTACAAAAAGACACCTATCCACATATAGCAGATAGCCAAACCAGTACTGAAATGGTTATCAGTAGAGGTAATGGAATATGAGAGTATATCGTCGATCTGAAAAGGGAGGTAGGAGATAAATCTCTACGACCTATAACAGAGGACCTATGAAATAGATCTCCTGTGAGGAAAACCATTGCATTCAATAGGTGATACTCCCTTCACATCCCTCTGACATTCACTGTACTCTGAGAGGAATCAGGCTTCAAAATGCTTAGAAGCACATATCAACGTAGAAATCTTAGCACAAAACTTACTTCACCACCTCCATAGGAGGTAAAGTTTGTAAAACCGAATTGTGGGTGTGGTGAGGGGTGTAATTTATAGGCATTTTGAGGTTTGGGAAACTTTGCCCCTTCTGGTAGGATTGTATCTCCCATACGTCACTAGCTTATGGACTCTTACCAATTACATGAAAGAAATCCTTATAGCAAGAAAATCTATAATGGTTCCTAAGAAGGTCACTCTTGTAGCCAGAACAAGCAAACTTTTCCCCAGATTGATCTTCCAACCGTGGGAACGAAGAAAAGCAAACAAGGTATTTGTATGAAATTCTGCTAGTTGAAAAGATGGCGCCTGAACAAGAATGTCGTCCAGATAAAGCGCCACTGCAATTCCCTGAGACCGAATAACTGTCAGTAGAGCTCCCAGGACCATTGAGAAAATTCTGGGAGCTGTGTTAAGGCCGAATAAAAGCGCTACAAATTGAAAATGTTTGTCTAGATAGGCAAACCTCAGATATTTGTGATGATCCCTGTGAATGGGAACATGCAGGTAAGCTTCCTTCAAATCTATCGTTGACATGAATTGACCCTCTTAAATCACAGGCAGAATGGAGCGGATAGTCTCCATTTTGAAGGACGGTACCCTGAGGAACATGTTTAGTAACTTAAGATCTAGAATGGGCCTGAAAGTTCCCTCTTTTTTGGGAACCACAAACAGGTTTGAGTAAAACCCGAAACCCTGTTCCTCACTCGGGACAGGCACAATCACTCCCAAGAGGAAAAGGTCCTGCACACATTTCAAGAACGCCTCTTTCTTCATCTGGTCTACAGATAATCTTGAGAGGAGGAACCTGCCTCTGGGAGGAAACGTTTTGAACTCGAACTTGTACCCCTGAGAAACAATGTCCACTGCCCACGGGTCTGGGACATCTTGCTCCGAAGCCTGCGCAAACAGAGAGAGTCTGCCCCCACTTGATCCAATCCCCGATCGGGGGCAATCCCTTCATGCTGACTTTGAATCAGTTGCGGGTTTCTTGGATTGTTTCCAATTATTCCAAAACTCAGCAGGCGTCCAAGAGGGCTTGGATTGTTCCTGCTTGCTAGAGGCCGGGGAAGACTTACCTCTGAAGTTACAAAAGGAGCGAAAATTAGCCTGACGTCCCCTCATTTTGTTCTTCTTATCCTGAGACAGAAAGGAGCCCTTCCTGCCCGTGATATCAGAAATAATTTCTGCCAATGCTGGTCCGAACAAGGTTTTTCTATTGTAAGGGATAGCCAAAAGTTTAGATTTGGAAGAAACATCAGCAGACAAAGATTTAAGCCAAAACGCTCTATGCGCCAAGTTAGCAAAGCCAGATATTTTGGCTCCCAACTTATTTACCTGCAAAGAAGCTTCAGTGATAAAGTAATTAACTAACTTTAGACCTGTTATCCTGTCCTGGATCTCTTCCAGAGGGGTTTCAACTTTTAAACACAAAGCTTCAAACCAATAAGCTGCTGCACTGGTTACTGTAGCAATGCACACCGCCGGCTGCCATTGTAACCCTTGATGAGTATACATCTTCTTCAAAAGGGCCACCAGCTTCTTCCATAGGATCTTTAATCGGAATAGTAGTTCTCTTAGCCAAGGTAGAGATTGCCCCTTTCACCTTGGGAAACGTCTGCCATGATTCCATGACGTCTGCGATTGGAAACATGGTAGTGGAAACACCTCCCCAGGAGAGGGGACAAATTATTTAATTTACTTGACTTCTTAGGGTTGACAACGATAAAGGTATCAAAGTCGTCCAAGGTAGCTTAAACCTCCTTTAGTAAAACACGGAGGTGCTCAATCTTAAATCTGAAGGAAACCACATCAGCATCAGAAGCAGGATTTACACTATCCAAGTCTGAGAGTTCACCCTCAGAGATTACCGAAGTATCTACCACTTCCGACCTATGGGAAAGAGCAACTTGGGTAGCCTGAGACAAATCAGATACCCTACTGTCCAACTCAACAATCTTCCTCTTACACCTATCTTTCAGCAAAGGGATGGCCGCTGGCGCCTCAGATCCTGCCGAGGATACCTAGGCCGCAAACTCAGCTTTCAAAAATACTCCATCAGGAGATAATGAGGAAGCGCAGGGCACTGTGAGCGATGACAGAACAGTTTGGGACACTTGTGTGGAAGGTTGTGGCATAGCATGAATAGTATCCCCTTGAGAGATTGGTGGCTCAGAATCAAACAATCTATATTTGTGTAATAAAGTTCTTTCAACACAAGAACTACAGAAGGGTAAGTGTGGTTCAACTTGGGCCTCTAAACAAAGCTTGCAATACGGAGCAGATATAGGCTCTATGTCCATATTGCAGATAATGAATATACCCGGAATTTAAAAAATAAAAAATAAATATATTTTTTAAACTTAATGCAAAAAAACTACTACCGCTTATTAATAACAGGCAGCGCAAGCAATTTATAAGCAGAATAAAAAATTCAGAAGGGCCAACCGAAATAATTCGAAATACAACATTTTCAAATCCTACACATTTTTTAATAGCCCTTAGGCACCCCTACACCACCACTGCGGTGCTTACCTGACCATTTAACTAAAAATAGAGAACTTCCTAATTACACTCCGGATCGGCAAGAGCCGACAAGGAGACAGACACAGTTGGCAAACTCTCAAAGAGGAAAGCGAAAAGGCGCCAAGAGAAAGCGTGCACCGCATCTGGGGAAGAAGGACCCGCCCCCTATGACATCATCAAAGCATTACGGTTCGGTCTCCATACTAAGTAAATAAAACGGGCCAGATACTGTATGACATACATCCTAGAATAACGAGCACACAGAGCAAGCAACCCTTGTAACTGAGCCACCAATAAATTATTACTGACATAAAAGCCTCTCTTTTTAGCTTAGCCGTAAGAGACAACTCCTCTCTCAAAACTATGTCCACAGTGCCATGCCAGCCTGTTCAACTCCTCCCAAACTCGGGAGGAAACTTGTCCCAGAAAAGGTGCAAATAGAAATCTTAATCTGCTTAAGTGCCAGAATTCTCTTAAGGTAAAAATGGCACTTACCTTACACATTTGCCTGTCCAACGGGGAGACAGCTCCAGGAATGGGAGGAAGCCGCTCCTCACAGGGTCCTGCAAATGAAATAATGCCGAGTAAGCCTACACTAGCATATTATAGAAGGGCAGCAAAATTGTTAGGAAAATGCAGTAAGGCCTACCCCACAAGTTCCTAACTGCTTAAAAGCTACCACAGCCCCACTGAAGAAACTAACGTGGAGTACAGCTAAACCCAGCATGTCAGGAAAGATCAGAGCAAACTTGCCCAGACTTCCAAAATAATGAACTCTTGATTGAAGATTCTTGACAGACATCAATATTTCACCTACTCCTTGCAAAGAGAATAACTGGGGTTTGTGGGAAAGGAAGTGATACTTAACAGCTTTGCTGTGGTGCTCTTTGCCTCCTACTGCTGGTCAGGAGTGATATTCCCAACAGTAATTGCTGATCCGTGTACTCACCATGTCATAAGAAAGAAAAGTATGTAAGTAGGACTAGGTAGCCGCCTTACAAATCTGATCCATAGAGGTCTCGTTCTTAAAGGCCCAAAAGGAAGCCACTGCTCTAGTGGAATGAGCCATTATCCTCTCAGGAGGACAATTTCCCGCTATCTCGTAAGCTAAGCAGATGACACTCCTTAACCGAAAAGATAGGGAAGTCAAAGTAGCCTTCTGCCCCTTATGCTTCCCTGAATAGACAACAAAGAGGAAGATTGTCTAATCTCCTTAGTAGCCTAAAGACATAACTTCAAGACGCGAACCACGTCCAAATTGTGAAGTAAGCGTTTCTTCAATGGAGGAGGATTAGGACACAAGGAAGGAACCACAATCTCCTAATTGATGTTGTGATCTGACACAACCTTAGGAAGAAAACCTCATTTAGTACGTAAAACTGCCTTATCTGCATGAAAAATCAGATAAGGGAGCTCACATTGCAAAGCCGGGACCTCAGAAACTCTGCGCGCAGAGGCAATAGCCAATAAAAAGAGAACATTCCAAGAGAACAATTTAATGTCAACGGAATGCAGAGGTTCAAACGGAACCTGTTGCAAAACCCAAAGAACAAGATTTAGGCTCCAAGGAGGAGCCCCAGATCTAAACACAGGTCTAATCCTAATCAGAGCCTTAAAAAAAGACTGCACATCTAGAAGCACAGCAAGTCTCTTGTGCAATAAAACTGACAGGACCGAAATCTGTTTTCTCAGGGAATTAGCAGAAAGGCCCTTCTCCAGCCCATCCTGAAGGAAAGATAAGATCCTGGCAACCTTAACTCTGTGCCAGGAAAAACTACGCTCTTCACACCAGAATAAGTATGTCCTCCACACCATTTGGTAGATACACTGATTAACTGGTTTACGAGCTTGAATAAGAGCATCAATGAGACTCTCAGAGAAACCTCTCTTGACTAAGACTAAGCGTTCAATCTCCATGCAGTCAGCCTCAGAGAATCTAGATTTTGATGAACAAATGGACCTTGTATCAACAGGTCTCTGCGACAAGGTAACTTCCACTGAGGAGACGAGGACATCCCCACTAGATCTGTGAACCACGTCCTTCACGGCCACAATTGAGCAAACAGGATAACTGATACTCGTTCCTGCTTGATGCGGGCCACCACTCGAGGAAGAAGCGGTAATGGAGGAAAACTATATGAGTTTGAACCTCCAGGGCACTGCTAGTGTATCTCTTAGATCCGCTTGGGGATCCCTTGACCTCGAACCGTACCTGGGTAGCTTGGTATTGAGACGGGACGCCATGAGATCTATATCCGGCGTCCCCCACTTGCTGCATATCTATGCAAACACCTCGGGATGGAGAGATCATTCCCCTGGATGGAAGGATTGCCTGCTGAGAAAATCCGCCTCCCAGTTGTCCACACCCAGAATGTGGATCACTGACAGCGAACAGCTGTGGGCCTCCGCCCACTCCAGAATCTGAGATACTTCCTTCATGGCCAAGGAACTTCTCATTCCCCCCTGATGGTTGATGTAAGCCACCGAGGTTATATTGTCTGATTGGAATCTGATAAACTGGGACGAACCAAGAAGTGGCCAAGCCTTAAAGGCCTTGAAGATTGCCCGTAGTTTCAAAATATTGATCGGGAGGGAGGACTCCTGAGTCCACAACCTCTTTGCATTCCTGGCTCCCCAAACAGCTCCCCATCCGGATAGGCTTGCGTACATAGTAACAATCTCTCTTAAGAAGCATGTCCCTCGGGACAGATGATCTGGACAGAGACACCAAGACAGTGATTCTCTCGACCGGCTGTCTAATACAATCTGTTGAGACAGATCTAAATGATCGCCGTTCCACTGCCTCAGCATGCACAGTTGTAAAGGTCTGAGACGGTATTTGGCAAAAGGAATGATGTCCATGCAGGACACCATGAGACCAATCACCTCCATATACTGAGCCACAGAGGGCATGACATTCTGTAGTTAGCTTGCAACGTCTCTAGTTTGTTATAGTACCCAGGAATTCCACCCTGGTACTTGGGATAAGAGAACTTCTTTCCAAGTTAATCTTCCAACCATGTGATCAAAGAAAACTGAGAAGGGACTCCAAGAATTCTTCCGCAAGATGAAAGGATGGTGCTTGCACCAGAATATCATCCAAGTATGGGGCTACTGCAATACCCTGAGTTCTGGCACCGGCGAGAAGAGCCCCCAGAACCTGCGTAAAGATTCTTGGAGCAGTAGCTAGGCCAAACGGAAGGGCAATGAACTGGAAGTGCTAGTCCAGGAATGCAAACCTCAGGAACTGAAAGTGTTCGCTGTGGATTGGAACATGAAGGTAAGCATCCTTCAGATCTATAGTGGTCATAAACTGGCCTTCATGAGTTAAAGGAAGGATGGACCTTATCGTCTCCATCTTGAAGGAAGGGATACAGATAAATTTGTTTAAGCACTTTAGGTCCAGAATTGGGCAAAAAGCTCCCTCCTCCTTTGGGACCACGAAAAGGTTTGAATAAAACCCAAAACCTCTTTCTTCGATAGGCACCGGGACAAAAAATCCTGAGTATAGATCCCGAACGCACCCTAGAAAGGCATCCCTCTTTTCTGGTCTGGTAGACAGATTCGAGAGAAGGAATCTGCCCCTTAGCCAATCTTGTATCCCTGAGATACCACTTCCAGGACCCATGAATCCTGTACGTCCTTGAACCAGGTGTCTGAAAAAAGACACAGTCTGCCACCTACACAATCCGATCACAAATGCCCCTTCATGACGATTTGTTTTCGGCTGGTTTCTTAATTTGCTTGGATTTATTCCAGGACTGAGCCGGCTTCCAAGTACTCTTGGGCTGCTCCGGCTTGGGGGAGGACTGTTGTCATTGGGATTTTTCAGAACGAAAGGAACGAAAATTGGAAGATAGTCATTCCTTAGACTTGTTCTTCTTATCTTGTGGTATGAAAGCACCTTTTGCCTCCGGTAACCGTAGAAATAATGTACTCCAGGCCTGGTCCAAAAAAAATCTTTCCCTTGAAGGAAAGAGAAAGGAGTCTGGACTTAGAAGTCATATCCGCAGACCAAGACTTCAACCAGAGCGACCGGCGGACTAGGACCGCAAAGCCAGAGGCCTTTGCATTTAGGCAAATAATTTGCCTGTTTGCATCACAGATAAAAAAAATTAGCAATTCTCAGAGCTTTAATTCTGTCTTGAATATCCTGGAGGTGAGACTCCACCTCAATGAGTTCTGAAAAAGAATCGCACCACTAGGTAGCCGCTCCAGCAACCGCGGCAACTGCAGCAACTAATATTCCGTATGTTGAAAAATAAAATCTCTCTCAGAAAGGTTTCCATTTTCTTATCCATCGGCTCTCTGAACGAAGAACTACCCTCAAGAGGTATAGTAGTATGTTTAGCAAGCATAGAGATAGCACGATCCACCTTAGGAATGGAGCCCCACAAACACAGTTGAGAGTCCGGGACCGGGAACAACTTTTTAAAAGCAGACGAGGGGGAAAAGAAAGAACCAATTCTTTCCCATTCGTTCTTAATAATGTTCGCCATCTTAACCGGCACAGGAAAAGTCAAAGGAACTTTCCTGTCTTTGCAAACTCTGTCTAATTTAGGTATCATAGGTTCTTCAGGCAGCGCGGCCTCTGGAACCTCTAACGTAGACAGAACCGCCTTTAATAAAAACCGCAAGTGCTAGATTTTAAATCTAAAGGACGCTCCATCCACAGCACTGAGGCTTAGACGCTAAGGACTCTGACCCAGAAAGTTCACCCTCTGAAGCTACAGAGGTTAACTCATCATTGGATAACTGGGACATAATAGCTAAATCCGATAAATATTTGGATGACTTTGTGTCAGGAGAGATATGTTTAACCTTTCTCTTGCGTTTGTTAGAGAGAGGTAATGCATTGAGGGCTGCAGACACTGCCGTTTGTAACTGCCGGCAAAGTCCGCTGGAAGAAGGCCCCCTCCGGATAGAGGATTAGATGTGCTAAGGGGGAACTGCATGTGGAGTGGATAATGTAGCAAGGGTAGTAATCCTGAGAGGTAGACGGCTCAGAGGGACTAAGAGCCTTAGCAGGCTTGTCTCCCTTCTTAGACTTTATAATGGTGTTAAGGCATGTGGAACATAATTGAGTGGGCGGGAAAACCACGGCCTCCTCACAATATAAACAGGTATGATTTAGTACAGTAGGAGTACCTTCCAACATGTCAGAGTCCTCCATAGCTCAGGTTATACCCACAGAAGGACAAAAATGAAATTTATGCTTACCTGATAAATTGATTTCTTCTACGATACGACGAGTCCACGGATTTCATCCTTACTTGTGGGATATTATCCTCCTGCTAACAGGAAGTGGCAAGGAGCACCACAGCAGAGCTGTATATATAGCTCCTCCCTTCCCCTCCACCCCAAGTCATTCGACCAACGGTTTTAGGAAGAGAAAGGAAAAGCTAAAAGGTGCAGAGGTGACTGAAGTTGTAAAAATAAAACAAAATATAATCTGTCTTAAAAATGACAGGGAGGGCCGTGGACTTGTCGTATCGTAGAAGAAATCAATTTATCAGGTAAGCATACATTTCCTTTTCTTCTACAAGACACGACGAGTCCACGGATTTCATCCTTACTTGAGGGATACAATACCAAAGCTACAGGACACGGATAAAACGGGAGAAACAAGACAGAGACCTAAATGGAAGGCACCACTACTTGAAGAACATTTCTCCCAAAAACAGCCTCAGAAGAAGCAAAAGTATCAAATTTGTAAAATTTGGAAAAAGTATAAAGGGACGACCAAGTCGCAGCCTTACAAATCTGTTCAACAGATGCATTGTTTTTAAAGGCCCATGTGGAAGCCACAGCCCTAGTAGAATGAGCCGTAATTCTTTCAGGAGGCTGCTGTCCAGCAGTCTCATATGCCAGGCGGATGATACTCCTCAGCCAAAAAGAAAGAGAGGTAGCCATAGCTTTCTGACCCCAGAATAAACCATGAATAATGAAGATGATTGACGGAAATCCTTAGTCGCCTGCAAGTAAAACTTTAAGGCACGGACCACGTCCAGGTTATGTAACAAGCGCTCCTTCTTAGAAGAAGGATTAGGACACAAGGAAGGAACAAATATTTCCTGATTAAAATTCTTATTTGAAACAACTTTAGGAAGAAATTCAGGTTTGGTACGTAAAACCACCTTATCAGAATGAAAGATAAAATAAGGCAAATCACATTGTAATGCTGAAAGCTCAGAAACTCTTCGAGCAGAAAGAAGAAATAGCAACCAAAAACAGAACTTTCAAAGATAACAATTTAATATCTATGGAATGCATAGGTTCAAACGGAACCCCTTGAAGAACTCGAAGAACTAAATTCAAACTCCAGGGAGGAGTAATTGGTGTAAATACAGGCTTAATTCTAGATAAAGCCTGACAAAAAGACTGAACATCTGGCACATCTGCCAAACGTTTGTGTAGCAAAATTGACGAGCAGAAATTTGTCCCTTTAAGGAACTTGCTGATAACCCTTTCTCCAATCCTTCTTGGAGAAAAGACAGAATCCTGGGAATCCTAACTTTACTCCATGAGTAATCCTTGGATTCACACTCCAGGGAGGAGTAATTGGTGTAAATACAGGCTTAATTCTAGATAAAGCCTGACAAAAAGACTGAACATCTGGCACATCTGCCAAACGTTTGTGTAGCAAAATTGACGAGCAGAAATTTGTCCCTTTAAGGAACTTGCTGATAACCCTTTCTCCAATCCTTCTTGGAGAAAAGACAGAATCCTGGGAATCCTAACTTTACTCCATGAGTAATCCTTGGATTCACACCAATTAAGATATTTACTCCATATCTTATGATAGATTTTTCTAGTGACAGGCTTTCGAGCCTGTATAAAAGTATCGATGAACGAATCAGAGAATCCTTGCTTAGATAGAATCAAGTGTTCAATCTCCAAGCAGTCAGCTGCAGAGAATTTAGATTTGGATGTTGGAAAGGACCTTGAATGAGAAGGTCCTGTCTCAAAGGAAGTTTCCACGGTGGCAGAGAGGACATGTCCACTAGATCCGCATACCAAGTCCTGCGTGGCCACGCAGGCGCTATCAGGATTACTAAATCTCTCTAATGTTTGATTCGAGCAATCACGCGTGGAAGGAGAGGAAATGGTGGAAACACATAAGCTAGGCTGAACTGCCAAGGCATCTATCAGTTCGGCCTGGGGATCCCTTGACCTGGATCCGTAACGTGGAAGCTTGGCATTCTGACGAGATGCCATCAGATCCAGTTCCGGTCTGCCCCACTGGCGAATCAATGAGGCAAACACCTCCGGATGGAGTTCCCACTCCCCCGGATGAAAAGTCTGACGACTTAGAAAATCTGCTTCCCAGTTTTCTACTCCTGGGATGTAAATTGCCGACAGATAACAAGAATGGGCCTCTGCCCATAAGATTATTTTGGATACTTCTATCATCGCTAGGGCACTCCTTGTTCCTCCCTGATGATTGATATATGCCACAGTTGTGATGTTGTCCGACTGGAATCTGATGAATTTCGCCGAAGCCAACTGAGGCCACGCCTGTAGCGCATTGAATATTGCTCTCAGTTCCAGAATATTGATTGGAAGTAGAGACTCCTCTGAGTCCAAACACCCTGAGCTTTCAGGGAATTCCAGACTGCACCCCAGCCCAGGAGGCTGGCGTCCGTTGTCTGAATGGACTGAAGTGCTCGGCAAGTATTTAGAATCTTTGTTTTTCTGACCTCTGTCAGAAATATTTTCATGTCTACCAAGTCTATCATAGTCCCTAAGAAGGGAACCCTTGTCCGTGGAACTAGTGAACTCTTTTCTATGTTCACTTTCCAACCATGAGTTCTCAGGAAAGACAATACTATGTCCGTGTGAGATTTTGTCAAATGATAAGTTGACGACTGAATCAGAATATCATCCAGATAAGGCGCCACTGCTATGCCCCGCGGTCTGAGAACCGCTAGGAGAGACCCCAGAACCTTTGTGAAGATTCTGGGTGCTGTGGCCAACCCGAAGGGAAGAGCCACGAACTGATAATGTTTGTCCAGGAAGGCAAACCTTAGGAACTGATGATGATCCTTGTGAATAGGGATCTGAAGGTATGCATCCTTCAAGTCCACGGTAGTCATATATTGACCCTCCTGGATCAATGGTAAGATTATTCGTATAGTCTCCATCTTGAATGATGGAACTCTGAGAAACTTGTTTAGACACTTGAGATCTAAAATGGGTCTGAAAGTTCCCTCTTTTTTGGGAACCACGAAAAGATTTGAGTAAAACCCCTGGCCCTGTTCCAGTTTTGGAACGGGACAAATTACTCCCATGGTAGAGAGGTCTTTTACACAGTGTAAGAACGCCTCTCTTTTTATCTGGTCTAAAGATAATCGTGAAAGATGAAATCTCCCTCTTGGGAGAAAATCCTTGAATTCCAGTTGATACCCGTGGGTCACGATTTCTAGTGCCCAAGGGTCCTGAACGTCTATTGCCCAAGCCTGGGCAAAGAAAAAAGTCTTCCCCCTACTAGATACGGTCCAGGATCGGGGGCCGCCCCTTCATGCTGTCTTTGTAGCAGCAGCTGGCTTCTTGAATTGTTTACCTTTATTCCAAGCCTGGTTGG
Organism: Bombina bombina; assembly: GCF_027579735.1. Classification (NCBI taxonomy): domain Eukaryota; kingdom Metazoa; phylum Chordata; class Amphibia; order Anura; family Bombinatoridae; genus Bombina; species Bombina bombina. The sequence goes on along the minus strand of NC_069504.1, from coordinate 735,709,094 downwards.
GTCTCCGGACTGACTTGGATTGAGCAAAGTTCCCATCCTGCTTTGTGGAGGAAGAGGAAGCAGAGGGTCCTCCTTTAAAGTTTCGAAAGGAACGAAAATGATTTTGTTTACCCCTCATCTTAACAGACTTATCCTGAGGTAGGGCATGGCCTTTGCCTCCAGTAATGTCAGAAATGATTTCCTTCAATTCAGGCCTGAATAGGGTCTTACCTTTAAAATGAATAGCTAAAAGCTAAGATTTTGATGACACATCAGCAGACCAAGATTTGAGCCATAATGCCCTACGCGCTAAAATGGCAAATCCTGCATTTTTCGCTGCTAGTTTAGCAATTTGAAAAGCGCCATCAGTAATAAAAGAATTAGCTAGCTTGAGAGCCTTAATTCTATCCAAAATGTCATCTAATGGAGTCTCAACCTTCAGAGACTCTTCTAGAGCCTCAAACCAAAAAGCTGCTGCAGTAGTAACTGGAACAATGCAAGCCGTAGGTTGTAAAAGAAAACCCTAATTAATAAATAATTTCTTTAGAAGACCCTCTAACTTTTTATCCATAGGGTCTTTGAAAGCACAACTGTCCTCAATAGGTATAGTTGTATGCTTAGCCAGGGTAGAAATAGCTCCCTCCACCGTAGGGACCATTTGCCAAGAATCCCGAATGGTGTCTTATATGGGAATCATTTTCTTAAAATTAGGAGGGGGAGAGAACGGTATACCTGGTCTATCCCATTCCTTTTTTACAATTTCCGAAATTCTTTTGGGAACTGGAAAAACATCAGTGTAAGTAGGCACCTCTAGATAATTGTCCATCTTACACAATTTCTCTGGCGGTATCACAATAGGGTCACAATCATCACTAAAACCTCCCGAAGTAACATGTGGAGGTGTTCAAGCTTAAATTTAATGGACATGACGTCCGAATCTGTCTGAGATAACACATTTCCTGAGTCTGAAAGTTCTCCCTCAGACAGCAATTCCCTGACCCCCAACTCAGAGCACTGTGAGGGTACATCGGAAATAGCAAATAAAGCATCAGAGGATTCAGTATTCACATTAATACCTGACCTACTGCGTTTACCCTGCAACACTGGTAATTTAGATAATACTTCTGTAAGGGTAGTTGACATAACTGCAGCCATCTCCTGCAGAGTAAAAGAATTAGACGCACTAGAGGTACTTGGCGTCGCTTGTGTGGGCGTTAAAGGCTGTGACACTTGGGGAGAACTGGATGGCATATACTGATTCTCTTCAGACTGAGAATCATCCTTAGGCACACTTTCTTCACCTAAAATATGCTTTTTACAATGTAAGGCCCTTTCAGTACAAGATGTACACAATATAAGAGGGGGTTCCACAATGGCTTCCAAACACATAGAGCAATTAGTTTCCTCAATGTCAGACATGTTGAACAGACTAGTAATAACCACAGTAGTCGTTAAACACTTTATTTATTGAATTAAACAATTTTTAGAAAAACGTGTACTGCGCCTTTAAGAATTAAAAAAGTGCACCATTTTTTCAAACTGCCTAAAAAGCATTAAAAAATGCTATCTAATCAGATACACATACACAGTAGTGCCAAAAATTATTGCACCCTGAGGCAAAATGGCAAAATTAAACTCTAAACGTTCTTAATAACAAAAAATGTATTATATTTCAAAAAGCGACCCCTGTGGAGCCTACCTGTCCCCAGGGAACCGCAAAAGGACTTGCTAACTATCTGATCAAAAGGACATCAGTGTACACCCATCCGGAGCTAATGCCTGCTGCCTTCACAGCCAGATGAACTGCGCGTCTGGGCGCATGAAAATAGGCACCGCCCATCATGGATAATGTTTACCTCAGACTATACGCCCGCATGGGAAGCGGTTCAGCCAAAAGCCATGTGGTCCCCAAACATGATCATACAAAAACCAGCTTATGGAAACGTTTGTTATTTCTTACTAATAAAAACTCAAACCGTTAAGCTGCCTCTCCCAGTGTCTCTGTTATTGCACCTGATATATGCTGCAATATGAATAAAGCCCAGTATCATGTCAAATAATACATACAGGTTACCAGTAATACCCTCTATTTCTAGGTCTACTGCTTACCCCTTTCCTAGTAGGGAAAAAAATGTCAGCCAGTTCTGATACACCAAGTCTCCTCAGAAATAAAGGACTGAACATACCTCAATGCTGCTTGTAGCATGACACCGTTCACCACACTGAAGATCTCTCTAATACTACCTTCAGAAGTTCTGTGGGATCCAACATGGATCTTAGTTACAGCTTCTAAGATCATCCACCTCAGGGCAGAAATCTTCTTCCATATCCCCCTGAGGAAAATAGTACACACTGGTACCATTTAAAATAAAAAACTTCTTGATTAAAGAAACTAAAACTAACACCTTACTTTACCTCTTCCAAGTATAACACAGGCAAAGAGAATAACTGGGGATGGAGGGGAAGGGAGGAGCTATATATACAGCTCTGCTGTGGTGCTCTTTGCCACTTCCTGTTAGCAGGAGGATAATATCCCACAAGAAAGGATGAAATCCGTGGACTCGTCGTATCTTGTAGAAGAAAAAAAAACTTGATTTTTATTATTATTATATAAAACTGCACCTTTATATTCCCCAATGGCTGGGGCACTCACCACCTCCTAGACCCAGACAGTTAATAGAGGAAACGCTCTCCTCAGGTACAAGTCTTATTACAATTACAGCAAGAAATATGAGCTGGGCAACACAGCCAAAAACACAGAGTCAGGGGAAAAAAAAAAACACAGCCCAGGGAAAAAAATCGCACAAAGCAGCATGTAAATAATTAGTACACTGATTAATTAACCCCAATTAATAGCAGTTGCTAACCCCAACTGTTCAATAACCCCCCTTCAGAGGATATTAACCCTGGATTCTATAAAGGTATAAAGGAGCCACACTGTGATCCTGTTATAGAGTTTTATGTGTAGAAATTTAAACAATCTTACCTTCAGGATCCATTCTGTGGAACAGAACACAGCCTCTCAAGTGTGACAATCTATAGCAGCGCTCCTGACATGGACTTGAGTGAGAGAAAGCAGGCAGTGAAACTCGTCAACATTGATTGCTTTGGAGCTGTTAGCAGTAGTCTGGATGGTTTCGCAGAAAAACTTTCCCTGCATCTTCAGTCTCTAACTTTCATCAATACTCTCACTGAGAGGTTGACATGACTACTTAAAAATCCAGTCCTATCTCAAAGGGCAGATAACCTTTTTTAGGACTCTCCGAATCTTCTGACACTTCTCTGCCACCTCCTAACGTGACGAAAGGCAAAGAATGACTGGGGCAATAAGGAAGTGGGAGGAATATTTAAGACTTTGGATGGGGTGTCTCTGCCTCCTCCTGGTGGCCAGGTGTTGTATTTCCCAACAGTAAGGAATGAAGACGTGGACTCTCCCTATCTTAGGAAGGAAAGTTACATTTTAACTATAGAAACAATTGTGACCCATTTCTTCAGTTAGGCACAGAGTGCTATATTGCATTCTTTTGCGGATTGTTCTATTTTCTACGCTTCAGTTTTGTTTAAACTAATGCTAAGCACCACCCCTCCATAAATACATTTTTATATATTTAAGGTTAATCTAGTACCTCACATATTATATTGATTAGAAGGTGAGACTGCTGCTGTGGTGCCATTGTACTCCTTTTTGTAGTTCCAGAAAATAAGAGACCTGGGCTTCAACACGGTCCTCAAGGAGCACCAAATCCCTTAGAGATGGGGGATTCCAATGAGCATCATTGCCACCAAGGACAATTCAACAGCAGTCTTCAAGTCCAATTCAGACCTACACACAGACCCTGGGAACAAGAATCAGACCACCACCCATAACAGCAAGAGAAAATGCCAACTTGCCCAGAGCTATTCATTAAAATCTACCTGGTTGACAGGTAGCAAAGAAAACAACAGTTCCTAATTTACGTTAAAATATGAAACAGAAAGTTGCGCCACATTTGCGACTCACACTGTTACCCTAACACTGCGCTAACTGACCACCGCTGCAGAGACTGATACTCACTATTCTGTATCTGGCTGTACTCTGCACACTTGACTTGTTAAAAAAATTAAAAACAATATTCACAGTAAAAAATTGTCTAGGTGAGCTGAACAATAAGCACTCCTTGTTACATAGATATACTCTCTGTACTGTTCTTTATACCAATATCAATTGTGTCTAATCAACTTTACATATATATTTCAGGCAAAGAGTACCATCTGTTTTATGTCAATAATAACTATAAATAAATAACATTCACAATAAACAATGATAAAGATAGAATTCTAAGTGTTACACGGTACTGGAAAATTATTGACACAGGAAAACTAAATAAGATAGCATTAAAAAAGCTACTAATCTCACCTCGATGTCCCCAGGAGTATGGTAAAATCTGTTATGTATTCTTGTGCTTGAATGAAAATCCTCCTGTCTCTGTAACTGAGAGCGGTGCTGCTTTACTGATCGTTGGACGCTGAAGAGCGCCCAAACAACTGGTAGCTGTGAACACAAGAAAAGAACAGAGCGCAACCGCAACTCAAGGTAAAAGTTTTATTACTTTTTCGAGCGCTAAAAACAAATTGCACTTACAAGAAATTGGCAATATTCAAGCCTTAAGGTTTAACAATCCACTGGACCGCAATCTCGCCGACAGCCCTCCACGCTGGAATCTGATATGGCGTCTCCGGGAAGTCCGTAGGCTTAGGTGTTAATGACCAAATGGTAAATGGCAAAAGTACTTGCAAGAGCAATAAATATAGAAGTCTGCAACAGTGTCCCTTTGTATAACTTTGGTCTACGCGTTTCGTCCTCTTCAATGGGACTTTCTCAAGACTCAGGGTTTAATGTTCTAGTTCGCGGGGATCCTCTTCTTAAACCTCCAGCTTCATATCTATAGGCTGGAACATTGACCAATCCTAAGCGCCAATCTGACACACCCACTGCCAATCCATTTCTTTTTGTTACGGTGTGTCAGACTGGAGCTGCCGGTCTCTATATTGGCACTATCATTCACAACAACTGTTAGATTCAAACACATTTTACTTAAACTATTATACCGAATAAATATACACAAAATACATGAATAAATGCATACCAATAAACACAAACTAATCATAATTTCATACTTAAAAATAGCGGCTGTGAGGTTTCTACCTAAAACACACATTGCTAAAAGTTCTTAAAGGGATATTAACATTATCTTCTCCCTTCTACTACCTCCTATTACTGATAATAGGGATGTACCAACACCAATCTTAATACTTAAGTAATATATACTAGCCTAAAAGTTTAAAAAATTAATGGAAAAGATTAAAAAATAATAATAGATGTTTTCTGGAAAATTCATAATTATTATTTTGATTAAATTTATTACTACTTAAATTGATCTATTCTACACGAAAACTGCGCTTTTAGGAATACACGATTTATCTTATTTTATTCATATTTCATTATATTCTACCAATAAATGATCATATAAATGTTTATACCTTCCTTTATATTTCACAAAATTAAATCATGAATGCTTGGAGGTCCAAATCTATATTTAACCCTTTTGGGGCCAAGCAATCTAGAGATTGGATCCACTTTGTTTCTCTTTTCCTCAATTCCGTTAATCTTTGATGTGGGTTAGTAGTCACAGATACTGTTTCTAAAATACTGATTCTTAGGCTACTGGGGTCATTGTTATGAAACACTCGAAAGTGATCAGACACACTATGTGTCTTGAGGCCTTGTTCTATGTTGTAAATGAGCTCATAACATCTACGCTTCACTTTTCTTTTCGTCCTCCCTACATAGACACACCCACATTTGCACGTTAAACTATATACCACATATGTGGATTGACAGGTGCCTCGTGAATTAATGGGAAATGATTTAGAATGACTAGTGTCCTTAATAGAATCCCTATTCCAAATTAAGGGGCACATGCAACAGTTTTTCCGACCACATTTAAAGATCCCTGGTTTCCCCTTAGCCCAATGGTCTAATGTTCCCAATCCTTAGTTACTTTCTAACATAGGCAATTTGGAGGGGGCAAGGATGTTCTTGAGGTTCCTATTTTTCTTGTACACAATATTGGGTTTGTCTTTAATTGCATCCCTAAGTAGGGGGTCTGCCTGCAGAATACCCCAATGCTTGTTCAGAATTCTTTTAAAAAAACCAGCACCTTCATTGTACGTGGTTATAAACCTAATTGTATTATGCTCAGACCCTTCACTATTCGTTCTCTCCTTTGGGCATAAAAGTGCATCCCTACTGCACACTGTATTTCTATTTCTTGCTTCTATTATCCGATCCTTATCATACTCCTTCTCAAGGAACTTCTTTTCTAAAACATCAGCTTCCTTACTGAAATCCTCTATTTTGGTACAATTTCTACGTACCCTACGAAACTGCCCATAAGGGATATTTTGTATCCATGATCTCTTATGGCCACTATTGGCATTTAAGAATCCGTTACTGTCGGTGGGTTTGCGGAAATTTTTCACCATTATAGTATTAGGAGTACCATCACTAAAAAATTCCACGTCCAAAAATTCAATACTAACTTTTGACATTTTACTGGTAAATAATAAATTAAAAATATTAGTATTCATATAATTAATAAATTATTTAGCCAATATTTCATCTCCTTGCCAAATAATAATAATTTCGTCGATGTATCTCAGATACTTGACGATATAATTTGCAAAAGGATTATTGTTCCATATTTTCACATCCTCAAACTGGGCCATATAAATATTGGCATAAGAGGGTGCCATTGGAGTGCCCATGGCCGTCCCTTGGGTCTGTCTGTAAAAATTACCTTGGAAGTTAAAATAATTCTTACTTAATATAAAAACAGAATTTATGTTTACCTGATAAATTACTTTCTCCAACGGTGTGTCCGGTCCACGGCGTCATCCTTACTTGTGGGATATTCTCTTCCCCAACAGGAAATGGCAAAGAGCCCAGCAAAGCTGGTCACATGATCCCTCCTAGGCTCCGCCTACCCCAGTCATTCGACCGACGTTAAGGAGGAATATTTGCATAGGAGAAACCATATGGTACCGTGGTGACTGTAGTTAAAGAAAATAAAATATCAGACCTGATTAAAAAAACCAGGGCGGGCCGTGGACCGGACACACCGTTGGAGAAAGTAATTTATCAGGTAAACATAAATTCTGTTTTCTCCAACATAGGTGTGTCCGGTCCACGGCGTCATCCTTACTTGTGGGAACCAATACCAAAGCTTTAGGACACGGATGAAGGGAGGGAGCAAATCAGGTCACCTAAATGGAAGGCACCACGGCTTGCAAAACCTTTCTCCCAAAAATAGCCTCAGAAGAAGCAAAAGTATCAAACTTGTAAAATTTGGTAAAAGTGTGCAGTGAAGACCAAGTCGCTGCCCTACATATCTGATCAACAGAAGCCTCGTTCTTGAAGGCCCATGTGGAAGCCACAGCCCTAGTGGAATGAGCTGTGATTCTTTCGGGAGGCTGCCGTCCGGCAGTCTCGTAAGCCAATCTGATGATGCTTTTAATCCAAAAAGAGAGAGAGGTAGAAGTTGCTTTTTGACCTCTCCTTTTACCGGAATAAACAACAAACAAGGAAGATGTTTGTCTAAAATCCTTTGTAGCATCTAAATAGAATTTTAGAGCGCGAACAACATCCAAATTGTGCAACAAACGTTCCTTCTTTGAAACTGGTTTCGGACACAGAGAAGGTACGATAATCTCCTGGTTAATGTTTTTGTTAGAAACAACTTTCGGAAGAAAACCAGGTTTAGTACGCAAAACCACCTTATCTGCATGGAACACCAGATAAGGAGGAGAACACTGCAGAGCAGATAATTCTGAAACTCTTCTAGCAGAAGAAATTGCAACCAAAAACAAAACTTTCCAAGATAATAATTTAATATCAACGGAATGCAAGGGTTCAAACGGAACCCCCTGAAGAACTGAAAGAACTAAATTGAGACTCCAAGGAGGAGTCAAAGGTTTGTAAACAGGCTTGATTCTAACCAGAGCCTGAACAAAGGCTTGAACATCTGGCACAGCTGCCAGCTTTTTGTGAAGTAACACCGACAAGGCGGAAATCTGTCCCTTCAGGGAACTTGCAGATAATCCTTTTTCCAATCCTTCTTGAAGGAAGGATAGAATCCTAGGAATCTTAACCTTGTCCCAAGGGAATCCTTTAGATTCACACCAACAGATATATTTTTTCCAAATCTTGTGGTAAATCTTTCGAGTTACAGGCTTTCTGGCCTGAACAAGAGTATCGATAACAGAATCTGAGAATCCTCGCTTCGATAAAATCAAGCGTTCAATCTCCAAGCAGTCAGCTGGAGTGAAACCAGATTCGGATGTTCGAACGGACCCTGAACAAGAAGGTCTCGTCTCAAAGGTAGCTTCCAAGGTGGAGCCGATGACATATTCACCAGATCTGCATACCAAGTCCTGCGTGGCCACGCAGGAGCTATCAAGATCACCGACGCCCTCTCCTGATTGATCCTGGCTACCAGCCTGGGGATGAGAGGAAACGGCGGGAACACATAAGCTAGTTTGAAGGTCCAAGGTGCTACTAGTGCATCCACTAGAGCCGCCTTGGGATCCCTGGATCTGGACCCGTAGCAAGGAACTTTGAAGTTCTGACGAGAGGCCATTAGATCCATGTCTGGAATGCCCCACAGCTGAGTGACTTGGGCAAAGATTTCCGGATGGAGTTCCCACTCCCCCGGATGCAATGTCTGACGACTCAGAAAATCCGCTTCCCAATTTTCCACTCCTGGGATGTGGATAGCAGACAGGTGGCAGGAGTGAGACTCCGCCCATAGAATGATTTTGGTCACTTCTTCCATCGCTAGGGAACTCCTTGTTCCCCCCTGATGGTTGATGTACGCAACAGTCGTCATGTTGTCTGATTGAAACCGTATGAACTTGGTCCTCGCTAGCTGAGGCCAAGCCTTGAGAGCATTGAATATCGCTCTCAGTTCCAGAATATTTATCGGTAGAAGAGATTCTTCCCGAGACCAAAGACCCTGAGCTTTCAGGGATCCCCAGACCGCGCCCCAGCCCATCAGACTGGCGTCGGTCGTGACAATGACCCACTCTGGTCTGCGGAATGTCATCCCTTGTGACAGGTTGTCCAGGGACAGCCACCAACGGAGTGAGTCTCTGGTCCTCTGATTTACTTGTATCTTTGGAGACAAGTCTGTATAGTCCCCATTCCACTGACTGAGCATGCACAGTTGTAATGGTCTTAGATGAATGCGCGCAAAAGGAACTATGTCCATTGCCGCTACCATCAACCCGATCACTTCCATGCACTGAGCTATGGAAGGAAGAGGAACGGAATGAAGTATCCGACAAGAGTCTAGAAGTTTTGTTTTTCTGGCCTCTGTTAGAAAAATCCTCATTTCTAAGGAGTCTATAATTGTTCCCAAGAAGGGAACCCTTGTTGACGGGGATAGAGAACTCTTTTCCACGTTCACTTTCCAGCCGTGAGATCTGAGAAAGGCCAGGACGATGTCCGTGTGAGCCTTTGCTTGAGGAAGGGACGACGCTTGAATCAGAATGTCGTCCAGGTAAGGTACTACTGCAATGCCCCTTGGTCTTAGCACCGCTAGAAGGGACCCTAGTACCTTTGTGAAAATCCTTGGAGCAGTGGCTAATCCGAAAGGAAGCGCCACGAACTGGTAATGTTTGTCCAGGAATGCAAACCTTAGGAACCGATGATGTTCCTTGTGGATAGGAATATGTAGATACGCATCCTTTAAATCCACCGTGGTCATGAATTGACCTTCCTGGATGGAAGGAAGAATAGTTCGAATGGTTTCCATCTTGAACGATGGAACCTTGAGAAACTTGTTTAAGATCTTGAGATCTAAGATTGGTCTGAACGTTCCCTCTTTTTTGGGAACTATGAACAGATTGGAGTAGAACCCCATCCCTTGTTCTCTTAATGGAACAGGATGAATCACTCCCATTTTTAACAGGTCTTCTACACAATGTAAGAACGCCTGTCTTTTTATGTGGTCTGAAGACAACTGAGACCTGTGGAACCTCCCCCTTGGGGGAAGTCCCTTGAATTCCAGAAGATAACCCTGGGAGACTATTTCTAGCGCCCAAGGATCCAGAACATCTCTTGCCCAAGCCTGAGCGAAGAGAGAGAGTCTGCCCCCCACCAGATCCGGTCCCGGATCGGGGGCCAATATTTCATGCTGTCTTGGTAGCAGTGGCAGGTTTCTTGGCCTGCTTTCCCTTGTTCCAGCCTTGCATTGGTCTCCAAGCTGGCTTGGCTTGAGAAGTATTACCCTCTTGCTTAGAGGACGTAGCACTTTGGGCTGGTCCGTTTTTACGAAAGGGACGAAAATTAGGTCTATTTTTTGCCTTGAAAGGCCGATCCTGAGGAAGGGCGTGGCCCTTACCCCCAGTGATATCAGAGATAATCTCTTTCAAGTCAGGGCCAAACAGCGTTTTCCCCTTGAAAGGAATGTTTAGTAGCTTGTTCTTGGAAGACGCATCAGCCGACCAAGATTTCAACCAAAGCGCTCTGCGCGCCACAATAGCAAACCCAGAATTCTTAGCCGCTAACCTAGCCAATTGCAAAGTGGCGTCTAGGGTGAAAGAATTAGCCAATTTGAGAGCATTGATTCTGTCCATAATCTCCTCATAAGGAGGAGAATCACTATCGAGCGCCTTTATCAGTTCATCAAACCAGAAACATGCGGCTGTAGTGACAGGGACAATGCATGAAATTGGTTGTAGAAGGTAACCCTGCTGAGCAAACATCTTTTTAAGCAAACCTTCTAATTTTTTATCCATAGGATCTTTGAAAGCACAACTATCCTCTATGGGTATAGTGGTGCGTTTGTTTAAAGTAGAAACCGCTCCCTCGACCTTGGGGACTGTCTGCCATAAGTCCTTTCTGGGGTCGACCATAGGAAACAATCTTTTAAATATGGGGGGAGGGACGAAAGGAATACCGGGCCTTTCCCATTCTTTATTAACAATGTCCGCCACCCGCTTGGGTATAGGAAAAGCTTCTGGGAGCCCCGGCACCTCTAGGAACTTGTCCATTTTACATAGTTTCTCTGGGATGACCAACTTTTCACAATCATCCAGAGTGGATAATACCTCCTTAAGCAAAATGCGGAGATGTTCCAACTTAAATTTAAATGCAATCACATCAGGTTCAGCCTGTTGAGAAATGTTCCCTGAATCAGTAATTTCTCCCTCAGACAAAACCTCCCTGGCCCCCTCAGATTGGGTTAGGGGCCCTTCAGAGATATTAATATCAGCGTCGTCATGCTCTTCAGTAACTAAAACAGAGCAGCCACGCTTACGCTGACAAGGGTTCATTTTGGCTAAAATGTTTTTGACAGAATTATCCATTACAGCCGTTAATTGTTGCATAGTAAGGAGTATTGGCGCGCTAGATGTACTAGGGGCCTCCTGAGTGGGCAAGACTCGTGTAGACGAAGGAGGGAATGATGCAGTACCATGCTTACTCCCCTCACTTGAGGAATCATCTTGGGCATCATTGTCATTATCACATAAATCACATTTATTTAAATGAATAGGAATTCTGGCTTCCCCACATTCAGAACACAGTCTATCTGGTAGTTCAGACATGTTAAACAGGCATAAACTTGATAAGAAAGTACAAAAAACGTTTTAAAATAAAACCGTTACTGTCACTTTAAATTTTAAACTGAACACACTTTATTACTGCAATTGCGAAAAAACATGAAGGAATTGTTCAAAATTCACCAAATTTTCACCACAGTGTCTTAAAGCCTTAAAAGTATTGCACACCAAATTTGGAAGCTTTAACCCTTAAAATAACGGAACCGGAGCCGTTTTAAAACTTTAACCCCTTTACAGTCCCTGGTATCTGCTTTGCTGAGACCCAACCAACCCAAAGGGGAATACGATACCAAATGACGCCTTCAGAAAGTCTTTTCTAAGTATCAGAGCTCCTCTCACATGCGACTGCATGCCATGCCTCTCAAAAACAAGTGCGCCACACCGGCGCGAAAATGAGGCTCTGCTTATGCTTTGGGAAAGCCCCTAAGAAATAAGGTGTCTAATACAGTGCCTGCCGATATTATTATATCAAAAAACCCAGATAAAATGATTCCTCAAGGCTAAATATGTGTTAATAATGAATCGATTTAGCCCAGAAAAGTCTACAGTCTTAATAAGCCCTTGTGAAGCCCTTATTTACGATCGTAATAAACATGGCTTACCGGATCCCATAGGGAAAATGACAGCTTCCAGCATTACATCGTCTTGTTAGAATGTGTCATACCTCAAGCAGCAAGAGACTGCACACTGTTCCCCCAACTGAAGTTAATTGCTCTCAACAGTCCTGTGTGGAACAGCCATGGATTTTAGTTACGGTTGCTAAAATCATTTTCCTCATACAAACAGAAATCTTCATCTCTTTTCTGTTTCTGAGTAAATAGTACATACCAGCACTATTTCAAAATAACAAACTCTTGATTGAATAATAAAAACTACAGTTAAACACTAAAAAACTCTAAGCCATCTCCGTGGAGATGTTGCCTGTACAACGGCAAAGAGAATGACTGGGGTAGGCGGAGCCTAGGAGGGATCATGTGACCAGCTTTGCTGGGCTCTTTGCCATTTCCTGTTGGGGAAGAGAATATCCCACAAGTAAGGATGACGCCGTGGACCGGACACACCTATGTTGGAGAAATCTATCACTTTAATTAAAAACTCCAAATGTTTGCTTGATATGCCACTATTTGCACCAACGATATTAAAGGCTTCTATTCCTTTTTTGCGACTCAATAGTACAATGTGTGGTACAAACAGAAGGAATACACACAGGGTACTCCCATTCAGAAAAGGCAATCAGTCATGCCCATAGAAGCAGGCTGGATTTGTACAGCAGTCCAGCTAACTGAGCACCATCCAAACGATTCCCCACAGGAGCTCAGGAACAGAGGCCAGACAGCCAGACGGAAGGGATAAACCCTATAGGTTGCGAAAGCTCATTTTGTTAGATGATACGTTGAAGCCTGAATCAGAATATCGTCCAGATAAGGCACCACTGCTATGCCCCGCGGTCTGAGAACCACCAGAAGAGACCCTGGAACCTTCGTGAAGATTCTGGGTGCTGTGGCCAGCCCGAAGGGAAGAGCCACAAACTGAAAATGTTTGTCCAGGAAGGCAAACCTTAGGTACTGATGATGATCCTTGTGGATAGGAATATGAAGGTATGCATCCTTCAAGTCCATGGTAGTTATATATTGACCCTCCTGGATCATTGGTAAAATTGTTCGAATGGTCTCCATCTTGAAAGATGGGACTCTGAGACGTTTCCTCTTTTTTGGGAACCACGAAAAGAATTGAGTGAAAACCCCCTTCCCTGTTCTAGTCTTGGAACCGGACTAATTACTCCCATAGTAGAGAGGTCTTGTACACAACGTAAGAACGCCTCTCTTTTTATCTGGTCTACAGACAATCGTGAAAGAAGAAATCTCCCTCTTGGGAGAAAATTTTTGAATTTCAGTTGATACCCGTGTTTCATGATTTCCAGTGCTCAGGGGTCCTGAATATCTCTCGCCCAAGACTGGGCAAAGAGAGAAAGTCTGTCCCCTACTAGATCCGGTCACGGATCTGGGGCAGCCCCTTCATGCTGTTTTGGTAGCAGCAGCGGGCTTCTTGGGTTGTTTACCCTTGTTCCAAGTCTGGTTGGGTCTCCAGACGGACTTGGTCTGAGCAAAATGCCCTTCCTGCTTGGTGGAAGATGAGGAAGAAGAGGGGACTCCTTTAAAGTTCCGAAAGGAACGAAAATTATTTTGTTTACCCCTCAGTTTAGAAGTTCTATCCTGAGGTAGGAGATGACCCTTACCTCCCGTAATGTCAGAAATGATTTCCTTCAAGTCAGGCCCGAATAGGGTTTTACCCTTGAAAGGAATAGCCAAAAGCTTTGACTTAGATGACACATCAGCAGACCAAGATTTTAAACATAATGCTCTACACGCTAAAATAGCAAATCCAGCATTCTTAGCCGCCAATTTAGCAATCTGAAAGGCGGCATCTGTAATAAAAGAATTAGCCAGCTTAAGAGCCTTAATTATATCTAAGATATCCTCTAAGGGAGTCTCAGTCTTAAAAGACTCTTCTAAAGCCTCAAACCAGAAGGCTTGCCGCCGTGGTAACTGGAACAATACAGGCCATTTGTTGTAAGAGGAAACCCTGATGAATAAACAATTTCTTTAGAAGACCCTTAAATTTCTTATCCATAGGGTCTTTAAAAGCACAACTGTCTTCAATAGGAATTGTTGTACGCTTCACCAGGGTAGAGATAGCTCCCTCCACCTTAGGGACTGTTTGCCACGAGTCCCGAACAGTGTCAGATATGGGAAACATCTTCTTGAAATTAGGAGAGGGTGAGAACGGAATACCGATCTGTCCCAGTCCCTCTTAAAGGGACACTGTACATAAAAAAAATTCTTTTGTAATTCAGAAAGAGCATGCAATTTTAAGCAACTTTCTAATTTACTCCTATTATCAATTTTTCTTCGTTCTCTTGCTATCATTATTTGAAAAAGAAGGCATCTAAGCTTTTTTTTTGGTTTCAGTACTCTGGACAGCACTTTTTTAGTGGTGGATGAATGTATCCCCCAATCAGCAAGGACAACCCAGGTTGTCTAAACTTACATTTTAGACATCTAAACTTACATTTTTGAATTTCAAATAAAGATACCAAGAGAATAAAGAAAATTTGATAATAGGAGTAAATTAGAAAGTTGCTTAAAATTTCATGCTCAATCTGAATCACGAAATAAATTTTTTGGGTACAGTGTCCCTTTAATAATCTCCGAGATTCTCTTAGGAACCAGAAAAACATCAGTGTAGGCAGGTACTTCTAAGTATTTTTCCATCTTACACAATTTCTCTGGTGGCACCACAATAGGGTCACAGTCATCCAGAGTCGCTAAACCCTCCCGAAGTAACAGGTGGAGGTGTTCAAGCTTAAATTTAAAGGACATGGCGTCCGAGTCTGTCTGAGGTACCGCACTTCCCGAATCGGAAAGTTCCCCCTCAGACAAAAGTTCCCTGACCCCCAAATCAGATCACTGTGAGGGTACATCAGAAATAGCTAATAAAGCATTAGAGGACTCATTATTCACATTGATCTCTGTCCTACTGTGTTTACCCTGTAACACTGGCAACTTAGATAATACCTCTGTAAGGGTATTTCACATAACAGCAGCCATATCCTGCAGAGGAAAAGAATTAGACGCGGTTGAAGAACCAGGCGTCGCTTGGGTGGGCGTTAAAGGTTGTGACGCTTGGGGAGAAGTTAGCGGTATACCCCGATTCTCCTCAGACTGAGAATCATCCTTAGACACATTTTCTTTACCTAAAATTTGTGCTTTGCAATGCAAGGCCCTCTCAGTACATGAGGGACAAAAAGTTAGAGGGGGTTCAACACTGGCATCTAAACACATAGAGCAAGGAGTTTCCTCCTCAGTGTCAGACATGTTAAACAGATTAGCAATCTTATAATAGAAGTTATTTTATTAAGAAAAATTTTCTCTGAATTCAATTATAGTCAAACGTTAATGCAGAAAAAATTACTGTACTGCGCCTTTAAATTTCAAAAGTGCAACTATTTTTCTGAGACATTCAAAAACGTGTTCTTTTGCAGTAAATTTATTTGAAAATGATCAAAAACACTCTAACAATATTGCATCCACTTGCTGAAATATTGCAAACCAATAAAATAACGATGTTAACAATTAAAATATGTTTTATCTTTAATTGGGCCCCTGCACCACGCCACAGATCTGCTGTGGCGCCTACCTGCCGCCGAATGTGACTGCTACTGCTCGAGAAGCTATTCAAGCCCTTTTGAAGCCCAGAAAACTTAGGCCTCACCAGAGAACAGGACATTGTCGCCCACGCGATCCAGCTGTATTTCGCATCGGAGCGCGCAAATAGGCCCCGCACACCGTGGGCGTTTGCAAGTACGGTAAGACCCGCATGGGTGATAACAAAAAAATTAAACATGTCCCCTATAAGCCATGTGCCCTCTTATAAATACTCGATAAGTAAGTGAAAACGCTGCCCAATATGTCAGAACACTTTTTTAAAAGCACAACTGTCTTTTGATACAGAACCGCAACTCCCAGCGTCAAAGACCCTCTTTATCAGACAAAAATCTTTAATATAGTTTGGTAATAAAGAGAAAGGGATTCCAGGTACAACATTTCTTTATATATGTGTATACTGTTTACCCCTCCCCATAAAGGGGAAATTGTCAGCCTGTTTTGTGCATCAAATCTCCCAGAAACAAAAAGACTGAACATACCTCAAAGTTGCTTGTAGCAACACACCAGTCTCCACCCTGAAGATTTTCTTACACTACCTTCACCAGCTGTGGGAACCATCATGGATCTTAGAAAACGCTTGCTAAGATCATCAACATCAGTGCAGGAAGAATCCTCACTCTCCCTGAGAAAAACTGTACTCACTGGCACTATTTGAAAATAAAAAAACTTCTTGATTGAAGAAACTAAACTAACACCTCACTTTACTACTATACTATTACTACTATACAGGCAAAGAGAATGACTGGAGGTAGAGGGAAGGGAGGAGCTATATAAAACCTGTGCTGTGGTGCTCTTTGCCACTTCCTGTTAGCAGGAGGATAAATCCCACAAGTAAAGATGAAATCCGTGGACTCGTCATATCTTGAAGAAGAAAACATAATTTATGCTTACCTGATAAATTTATTTCTCTTGTGGTGTATCCAGTCCACGGATCATCCATTACTTGTGGGATATTCTCCTTCCCAACATGAAGTTGCAAGAGGATCACCCACAGCAGAGCTGCTATATAGCTCCTCCCCTAACTGCCATATCCAGTCATTCGACCGAAACTAGCCGAGAAAGGAGAAACCATAGGGTGCAGTGGTGACTGTAGTTTAAAATTTAGACCTGCCTTAAAAGGACAGGGCGGGCCGTGGACTGGATACACCACAAGAGAAATAAATTTATCAGGTATGCATAAATGATGTTTTCTCTTGTTAGGTGTATCCAGTCCACGGATCATCCATTACTTGTGGGATACCAATACCAAAGCTAAAGTACATGGATGAAGGGAGGGACAAGGCAGGTACTTAAACGGAAGGGACCACTGCCTGTAGAACCTCTCTCCCCAAAATAGCCTCCGAAGAAGCAAAAGTATCAAATTTGTAAAATTTTGAAAAGGTATGAAGCGAAGACCAAGTCGCCGCTTTGCAAATCTGTTCAACAGAAGCCTCATTTTTAAAGGCCCAGGTGGAAGCCACAGCTCTAGTAGAATGAGCTGTAATCCTTTCAGGGGGCTGCTGTCCAGCAGTCTCATAGGCTAAGCCAAAAAGAAAGAGAGGTTGCCGAAGCCTTTTGACCTCTCCTCTGTCCAGAGTAAACAACAAACAGGGAAAATGTTTGACGAAAATCTTTAGTCGCTTGTAAGTAAAACTTTAAAGCACGGACTACGTCCAAATTATGTAAAAGACGTTCCTTCTTTGAAGAAGGATTAGGACACAACGATGGAACAACAATCTCTTGATTGATATTCTTGTTGGAAACTACCTTAGGTAAAAACCCAGGTTTTGTACGCAGAACTACTTTATCTGTATGGAAAATCAGATATGGAGAATCACATTGTATAGCTGATAACTCAGAGACTCTACGAGCCGAGGAAATAGCCATCAAAAACAGAACTTTCCAAGATAAAAGTTTGATATCAATGGAATGAAGGGGTTCAAATGGAACTCCTTGAAGAACCTTAAGAACCAAGTTTAAGCTCCATGGAGGAGCAACAGGTTTAAACACAGGCTTAATTCTAACCAAAGCCTGACAAAATGCCTAGACGTCTGGAACCTCTGCCAGACGCTTGTGCAAAAGGATAGACAGAGCAGAAATCTGTCCCTTTAAAGAACTAGCTGATAATCCTTTATCCAAACCCTCTTGGAGAAAGGACAATATCCTAGGAATCCTAACCTTACTCCATGAGTAATTCTTGGATTCACACCAATGAAGATATTTGCGCCATATCTTATGGTAGATTTTCCTGGTTACAGGCTTTCGTACCTGTATTAAGGTATCAATGACTGACTCGGAGAAGCCACGCCTTGATAAAATCAAGCGTTCAATCTCCAGGCAGTCAGTCTCAGAGAAAACAGAATTTATGTTTACCTGATAAATTTCTTTCTCCTACGGTGTGTCCGGTCCACGGCTTCATCCTTACTTGTGGGAATATTCTCTTCCCAAACAGGAAATGGCAAAGGGAGCACAGCAAAAGCTGCCCATATAGCTCCCCCTCTGGCTCCGCCCCCCAGTCATTCGACCGACGGTTAGGAGAAAATGGAGAAACTATAGGGTGCCGTGGTGACTGTAGTGTACAGAAACAAAAAATTTTAAATCTGACTAAAAGCCAGGGCGGGCCGTGGACCGGACACACCGTAGGAGAAAGAAATTTATCAGGTAAACATAAATTCTGTTTACTCCTACATTGGTGTGTCCGGTCCACGGCTTCATCCTTACTTGTGGGAACCAATATAAAAGCTTTAGGACACGGATGAAGGGAGGGAACAAGTCAGGTAACCTAAACGGAAGGCACCACAGCTTGCAACACCTTTCTCCCAAAAACAGCCGCCGAAGAAGCATAAGTATCGAATTTGTAAAATTTGGCAAAAGTATGCAGAGAAGACCAAGTCGCTGCCTTACAGATCTCATAAACAGAAGCCTCTTTCTTGAAGGCCCATGTGGAAGCCACAGCTCTAGTAGAGTGAGCTGTAATTCGTTCAGGAGGCTGCCGTCCGGCAGTCTCATAAGCCAATCGGATGATGCTTTTCAGCCAAAAAGAAAGAGAGGTAGCAGTAGCTTTCTGCCCTCTCCTCTTACCAGAATAACCTACAAACAAAGATGATGTTTGTCTGAAATCCTTTGTTGCTTCTAAATAGAATTTTAAAGCACGGACCACATCTAGGTTGTGTAACAAACGTTCCTTCTTTGAAACTGGATTCGGACATAGAGAAGGAACAACTATTTCCTGGTTAATATTCCTGTTGGAAACTACTTTTGGAAGAAAACCAGGTTTGGTACGCAAAACAACCTTATCTGTATAGAATACCAGATAGGGTGAAGTACACTGCAAAGCAGACAATTCAGAAACTCTTCTAGCAGAAGAAATAGCAACCAAAAACAGAACTTTCCAAGATAGTAACTTAATATCTATGGAATGTAAAGGTTCAAACGGAACCCCTTGAAGAACTGAAAGAACTAAGTTTAGACTCCATGGAGGAGTCATGGGTCTGTAGACATGCTTGATTCTGACTAAGGCCTGTAAAAACGCCTGTACATCTGGCACTGCTGCCAGACTTTGTGCAACAAAACAGATAGAGCAGATATCTGTCCTTTAAGAGAACTCGCTGACAACCCTTTATCCAAACCCTCTTGGAGAAAGGAAAGTATCCTAGGAATTTTAATTTTACTCCAAGAGAATCCCTTGGATTCGCACCAACAGATATATTTTTTCCATATCTTATGGTAAATTTTCCTAGTCACAGGTTTTCTGGCTTGGACCAGAGTATCTATAACTGAATCTGAAAACCCACGCTTAGATAAAATCAAGCGTTCAATTTCCAAGCAGTCAGTTGCAGAGAGACTAGATTTGGATGTTCGAATGGACCTTGTACTAGAAGATCCTGTCTCAAAGGTAGCTTCCATGGTGGAGCCGATGACATATTCATCAGGTCTGCATACCAAGTCCTGCACGGCCACGAAGGAGCTATTAGGATCACCGAGGCCTTCTCCTGTTTGATCCTGGCTACCAGCCTGGGAAGGAGAGGGAACGGTGGAAACACATTAGCTAGATTGAACGACCAAGGCGCCACTAATGCATCCACTAGTGTCGCCCTGGGATCCCTGGATCTGGACCCGTATCGAGGAACTTTGAAGTTCTGACGAGACGCCATCAGATCCATATCCGGAGTGCCCCATAGTTGAGTTAACTGGGCAAAGACCTCCAGGTGGAGTTACCACTCCCCCGGATGGAAAGTCTGACGACTCAAATAATCCGCCTCCCAGTTGTCTACTCCTGGGATGTGGATTGCAGATAGGTGGCAGGAGTGATCCTCCGCCCATTTGATGATCTTGGATACCTCTGTCATCGCCAAGGAACTCTTTGTTCCCCCCTGATGATTGATGTACGCTACAGTCGTCATGTTGTCCGACTGAAATCTTATGAATCTGGCCTTCGCTAGGTGAGGCCAGGCCAGGAGCACATTGAATATCGCTCTCAGTTCCAAAATGTTTATCGGGAGAAGAGACTCTTCCCGAGACCATAGACCCTGAGCTTTCAGGGAGTCCCAGACCGCGCCCCAGCCAAAGAGACTGGCGTCGGTCGTGACGATGACCCACTCTGGTCTGCAGAAACTCATTCCCTGAGACAGGTGATCCTGAGTCAACCACCAGCGGAGTGAGTCTCTGGTTACCTGATCTACTTGAATCTGGGGAGACAAGTCTGCATAATCCCCATTCCACTGTTTGAGCATGCACAGTTGCAATGGTCTTAGAGGAATTTGAGCAAAAGGAACCACGTCCATTGCTGCAACCATTAGTCCTATTACCTCCATGCACTGAGCTATGGAAGGCTGAGGAATAGATTGAAGAACTTGACAAGCGTTTAGAAGTTTTAATTTTCTGACCTCTGTCAGAAAAATCTTAATTTCTACAGAATCTATTATTGTTCCCAGAAAGGGAACCCTTGTAGACGGGGACAGGGAACTCTTTTCTACGTTCACCTTCCACCCGTGAGACCTGAGAAAGGCTAATACAATATCTGTATGAGCCCTTGATCTGGAAAGGGACGACGCTTGGATTAGGATGTCGTCTAAGTAAGGTGCCACCGCAATGCCCCTCGGTCTTAGAACCGCTAGTAGGGACCCTAGCACCTTTGTGAAAATTCTGGGAGCAGTGGCTAAACCGAACGGAAGAGCCACAAACTGGTAATGTTTGTCCAGAAAGGCGAACCTTAGGAACTGATGATGATCTTTGTGGATAGGAATATGTAGGTATGCATCATTTAAGTCCACGGTAGTCATGTATTGACCCTCCTGGATTGTTGGTAAAATCGTTCGAATGGTTTCCATTTTGAATGATGGAACTCTGAGGAATTTGTTTAGAATTTTTAAATCCAGAATTGGCCTGAAAGTTCCCTCTTTTTGGGAACTACAAACAGGTTTGAGTAAAACCTCAGACCTTGTTCCGCTGTTGGAACTGGGTGTATCACTCCCATCTTTAATAGGTCTCCTACGCAATGTAAGAATGCCTGTCTCTTTATCTGGTCTGAAGATAAGCGAGACATGTGGAACCTTCCCCTTGGAGGAAGTTCCTTGAACTCTAGAAGATACCCCTGAGAGACTATTTCTAGTGCCCAGGGATCCGGAACATCTCTTGTCCAAGCCTGAGCAAAGAGAGAAAGTCTGCCCCCTACTAGATCCGGTCCCGGATCGGGGGCTACCCCTTCATGCTGTCTTGGTAGCAGCAGCAGGCTTCTTGGCCTGTTTACCCTTGTTCCAGCCTTGCATTGGTTTCCATGCTGGTTTAGGCTGGGAAGCGTTACCCTCTTGTCTAGAGGCTGCAGAGTTAGGAGACGGTCCATTCCTGAAATTGCGAAAGGAACGAAAATTAGATTTGTTCTTAGCCTTGAAAGGTCTATCCTGTGGGAGTGCATGGCCCTTTCCCCCAGTGATGTCTGAAATAATCTCCTTCAATTCTGGCCCGAAAAGGGTCTTACCTTTGAAAGGAATATTAAGCAGTTTTGTCTTGGACGACACATCCGCCGACCAAGATTTTAGCCAAAGCGCTCTGCGCGCCACTATTGCAAAACATGAATTTTTCGCCGCTAATTTAGCCAATTGAAAAGCGGCATCTAAAATAAAGGAATTAGCCAACTTTAGTGCATGAATTCTTTCCATGACTTCCTCATATGGAGTCTCCTTATGGAGCGAATTTTCTAGTTCCTCGAACCAAAACGACGCCGCCGTGGTGACAGGAATAATGCACGAAATTGGTTGGAGAAGAAAACCTTGCTGAACAAATATCTTTTTAAGCAATCCTTCCAATTTTTTATCCATAGGATCTTTGAAAGCACAACTGTCCTCAATGGGAATAGTCGTGCGCTTGGCCAACATAGAAACTGCCCCCTCAACCTTAGGGACTGTTTGCCATGCGTCCCTTCTGGGGTCGACAATGGGCAACATTTTCTTAAATATAGGAGGTGGGACAAAAGGTATACCTGGCTTCTCCCACTCCTTGGTCACTATGTCCGCCACCCATCAGCGTGTACAGGGACCTCTAGGAATTTGTCCATTTTGCACAATTTCTCTGGAATCACCAAAGAGTCACAATCATCAAGAGTAGTTAGCACCTCCTTAAGCAGGGCGCGGAGATGTTCTAACTTAAATTTAAATGCCACGATATCAGGTTCTGCCTGCTGAGAAACTTTTCCTGAATCAGAAATTTCTCCCTCAGACAGACCCTCCCTCACTGCCAATTCAGACTGGTGTGAGGGTATAACAGATAAATTATCGTCAGCGCCCACTTGCTCATCCTCTGTATTTAAAACTGAGCAATCACGCTTTCTGGGAAATGCTGGCAGTTTGGATAAAAGATTTGCTATAGAATTATCCATTACTGCAGTTAATTGCTGCATAGTAACAAGCATTGGCTCGCTAGATGTACTAGGTGTCGCCTGCGCGGGCAAAACTGGTGTTGACACAGAAGGAGAGGATGATGAACTATCCCCACTACCTTCATTTGAATAATCATCTTGGACAACCTTATTAAATGTGACAGTACTGTCCTTACTTTGTTTGGACGCCATGGCACAATTTGAACATACATTTAAAGGGGGAAACCACCTTGGCCTCCATACACACAGAACATATGCTATCTGAAGGTATAGACATGTTAGACAGACTTTGGCAGGCTATTAATGCAATAAAACCGTTTTTAAACAAAACCGTTACTGTCTCTTTAAATAATAAAAAGAGCACACTTTATTTCTGAATGTTTGAAAAACTATGAAGGAAATATCCGATCTTTAAAAAATTTGCACCCAAGTGTCTTAATGCTTTGAAAGTATTGCACACCAAATTCTCTAACCCCTTAAATGAGCAAACCGGAGCTAATTGTTTAATTTACCAGTTTAAACCCACTACAGTCCCCTGCCACAGCCTTTGCTGCGGCTTTTACCTTCCTTGGGGGTTATTCACCACAGAAATAAGCCTTCTTGAAATCGTTTTTATGGCCACAGGACCCTCGCACATGAAGCTGCATGCACTGTTAACAGAAGTAACTGCGCAACTGAGGCGCGAAAATAAGGCCTCCTCCCTCTGCATACCAGAGTGAAGGGGCCTTCCTGACTAGATTAGGTGTCTAAACAACTGACAGGCGTAATAAAAAAACTTTCCCAAAAGTGTTTCAAAGTCACAAAACACTCCAAAAGTCATATAAATATTATATAAATCAATCGATTTAGCCCACAATAGTGTCAACCAGTATAGAGCCCATTTATAAGCCTTATTCTGTTATGAGTCTAAGAAAATGGCTTACCGATCCCATAAGGGAAAATGACAGTCTTCTAGCATTACTATGTCTTGTTAGAAAAGAGACTAGTCATACCTGGAGCAGAAAAGTCTGCAAACTGTTCCCCCCAACTGAAGTTCGCTGGTTTCAACAGTCTTGCGTGGGAACAGCAATGGATTTTAGTTACTGTTGCTAAAATCATACTCCTCTTTTAACAGAACTCTTCATCACTTTCTGTTGTAGAGTAAATAGTACAAACCGGCACTATTTTAAAATAACAAACTCTTGATAGAAGAAATAAAACTACAACTAACACCACATACTCTTTACCATCCCCGTGGAGATGCTACTTGTTCAAAGCGGCAAAGAGAATGACTGGGGGGCGGAGCCAGAGGGGGAGCTATATGGGCAGCTTTTGCTGTGCTCTCTTTGCCATTTCCTGTTAGGGAAGAGAATATTCCCACAAGTAAGGATGAAGCCGTGGACCGGACACACCAATGTAGGAGAAATTAGATTTGGATGATTGAAAGGACCTTGTAGTAGAAGGTCTTGTCTCAGAGGCAGAGGCCAAGGTGGAAAGGATGACATGTCCACCAGGTCTGCATACCAGGTCCTGCGTGGCCACGCAGGCGCGATCAAGATCACCAATGCTCTCTCCTGTTTGATTTTGGCAATCAGTCGAGGGAGCAGAGGAAACGGTGGAAACACATAAGCCAGGTTGAAGAACCAAGGTGCTGCTAGAGCATCTATCAGCGTCGCTTCTGGGTCCCTGGACCTGGATCCGTAACAAGGAAGCTTGGCGTTCTGGCGAGACGCCATGAGATCCAATTCTGGTGTGCCCCAACGATGAACCAATTGAGCAAACACCTCCGGATGGAGTTCCCACTCCCCCGGATGAAAAGTCTGACGACTTAGAAAATCCGCCTCCCAGTTCTCTACACCTGGGATATGGATCGCTGATAGATGGCAAGAGTGAGTCTCTGCCCAGCGAATTATCTTGGAGACTTCTAACATCGCTAGGGAGCTCCTGGTCCCCCCTTGATGGTTGATGTAAGCCACAGTCGTGATGTTGTCCGACTGAAATCTGATGAACCTCAGGGTTGCTAACTGAGGCCAAGCTAGAAGAGCATTGAATATTGCTCTTAACTCCAGAATATTTATTGGGAGGAGTTTCTCCTCCTGAGTCCACGATCCCTGAGCCTTCAGGGAATTCCAGACTGCACCCCAACCTAGAAGGCTGGCATATGTTGTTACAATTGTCCAATCTGGCCTGCGAAAGGTAATACCTTCCGGACAGATGGACCCGAGATAGCCACCAGAGAAGAGAATCTCTGGTCTCTTGATCCAGATTTAGCAGAGGGGACAAATCTGTGTAATCCCCATTCCACTGACTGAGCATACATAATTGCAGTGGTCTGAGATGTAGGCGCGCAAATGGCACTATGTCCATCGCCGCTACCATTAAGCCGATCACTTCCATGCACTGAGCCACCGAAGGGTGCGGAATGTAGTGAAGAACACGGCAGGAATTTAGAAGCTTTGATAACCTGGACTCCGTCAGGTAAATTTTCATCTCTACAGAATCTATCAGAGTTCCTAGGAAGGAAACCCTTGTGAGGGGTGATAGAGAACTCTTTCCCTCGTTCACTTTCCACCCATGCGACCTCAGAAATGCCAACACTATGTCCGTATGAGATTTGGCAATTTGGAAGTTTGACGCCTGTATCAGGATGTCGTCTAGATAAGGGGCCACTGCTATGCCCCGTGGTCTTAGGACCGCCAGAAGAGACCCCAGAACCTTTGTAAAAATTCTTGGGGCTGTAGCTAACCCGAAGGGAAGAGCCATAAACTGGTAATGCCTGTCTAGAAAGGCAAACCTTAGGAACCGATGATGATCTTTGTGAATCGGTATGTGAAGGTAAGCATCCTTCAAATCCACTGTGGTCATGTACTGACCCTCCTGGATCATAGGTAGGATTGTCCGAATAGTTTCTATTTTGAACGATGGAACTCTGAGGAATTTGTTTAAGATCTTTAGATCCAAAATTGGTCTGAAGGTTCCCTCTTTTTTGGGAACCACAAACAGATTTGAATAAAATCCCTGTCCTTGTTCCATCTGTGGAACTGGATGGATCACTCCCATTATTAGGAGGTCTTGCACACAGCGTAAGAATGCCTCTTTCTTTATCTGGTTTACAGATAATCTCAAAAGGTGAAATCTCCCTTGTGGGGGGGGGGAGCTTTGAAGTCCAGAAGATATCCCTGAGATACGATCTCCAACGCCCAGGGATCCTGAACATCTCTTGCCCACGCCTGGGCGAAGAGAGAAAGTCTGCCCCCTACTAGATCCGTTGCCGGATAGGGGGCCGTTCCTTCATGCTGTATTAGAGGCAGCAGCAGGCTTTCTGGCCTGCTTGCCTTTGCTCAAGGCCTGGTTAGATTTCCAGGCCGGCTTGGATTGCGCAAAAGTTCCCTCTTGTTTTGTAGCAGAGGAAGTTGATGCTGTACCTGCCTTGAAGTTTCGAAAGGCACGAAAATTAGACTGTTTGGCCCTTGATTTGGCCCTGTCCTGAGGAAGGGTATGACCCTTACCTCCAGTAATGTCAGCAATAATTTCCTTCAAACAAGGCCCGAATAAGGTCTGCCCCTTGAAGGGAGTGTTAAGTAATTTAGACTTTGAAGTCACGTCAGCTGAAGATTTAAGCCATAGCGCCCTACGCGTCTGGATGGCGAATCCAGAATTCTTAGCCGTTAGTTTAGTCAAATGAACAATGGCATCAGAAACAAAAGAATTAGCTAGCTTAAGTGTTCTAAGCTTGTCAAGTATTTCAGTCAATGGAGTAGCTGTCTGAAAGGCCTCTTCCAGAGACTCAAACCAGAACGCCGCAGCAGCAGTGACAGGAGCAATGCATGCAAGGGGCTGCAGGATAAAACCTTGTTGAATAAACATTTTCTTAAAGGGTCACTGTAAGTAAATATTTTCTATGCCTGTTACTAACTAACTACCCCAAATACGCTTTTTATCAATAGCATTTCATTAACATATCTCTACCGTATAGCAGAAATCTTGTCTGCAAATGTAATTGTTTTCCAAACCCACTCCGTGGGTATCCTTTGCTCTGTACCAATCCGTTTACAATACCTAGGTTTCAAAATGGTGCTTTAAACACAAAGTTATTGGTTTAAGTATTTTGAACACGCAGTGCTGAAAATAGTGGGCAGGATACCGTGACATCATCGGCGAATAAAAGATATAACTTTTAGAACGTTATGAAACTTCGTTTTGGAGAAAATATAGGTCAGTAGGTTTTAATTAATGTTTATTAACTTTAATATGTTAGTTGTTTAGCTTAAAAATTATAACAGAAAGTAATCCTTTAAGGTAACCTTCTAATTTTTTATCCATTGGATCTGAAAAAGCACAACTGTCCTCGACAGGGATAGTGGTATGCTTTGCTAAAGTAGAAACTGCTCCCTCCACCTTAGGGACCGTCTGCCATAAGTCCCGTGTGGTGGCGTCTATTGGAAACATTTTTCTAAAAATAGGAGGGGGGGAAAACGGCACACCGGGTCTGTCCCACTCCTTAGTAATAATTTCTGTAAACCTTTTAGGTATTGGAAAAACATCAGTACACACCGGCACCGTGTAGTATTTATCCAGTCTACACAATTTCTCTGGCACTGCAATTGTGTCACAGTCATTCAGAGCAGCTAAAACCTCTCCAAGCAACACCCGGAGGTTCTCAAGCTTAAATTTAAAAGTAGACATATCTGAATCAGGTTTCCCCGAGTCAGAGACGTCACCCACAGACTGAAGCTCTTCCTCAGCTTCTGCATATTGTGACGCAGTATCAGACATGGGCCTTAAAACATCTGCGCGCTCTGTATTATGTCTAACCCCAGAGCTATCGCGCTTTCCTCTGAATTCAGGCAGAATTCAGAATGGGTATTATCCATGATTGCCGCCATGTTCTGCAAAGTAATCGCTATGGGCGTCTTTGATGTACTTGGCGCCATTTTAGCGTGAGTCCCTTGAGCGGGAGTCAAAGGGTCCGACACGTGGGGAGAGTTAGTCGGCCTAACTTCCCCCTCGTCAGAATCCTCTGGTGATAATTCTTTTAAAGATAACAGCTGATCTTTATTGTTTAAAGTGAAATCAATACATTTAGTACACATTATCCTATGGGGTTCCACCATGGCTTTTAAACATAATGAACAAGGAGTTTCCTCTATGTCAGACATGTTTATACAGACTAGCAATGAGACTAGCAAGCTTGGAAAACACTTTAAATCAAGTTAACAAGCAATATAAAAAAACTTTACTGTGCCTTTAAGAGAAACAAATTTTGCCAAAATTTGAAATAACAGTGAAAAAAGGCAGTTAAACTAACGAAATTTTTACAGTGTATGTAACAAGTTAGCAGAGCATTGCACCCACTTGCAAATGGATGATTAACCCCTTAATACAAAAAACAGATTAACAAAATGAAAAAACAGAATTTATGTTTACCTGATAAATTACTTTCTCCAACGGTGTGTCCGGTCCACGGCGTCATCCTTACTTGTGGGATATTCTCTTCCCCAACAGGAAATGGCAAAGAGCCCAGCAAAGCTGGTCACATGATCCCTCCTAGGCTCCGCCTACCTCAGTCATTCGACCGACGTTAAGGAGGAATATTTGCATAGGAGAAACCATATGATACCGTGGTGACTGTAGTTAAAGAAAATAAATTATCAGACCTGATTAAAAAACCAGGGCGGGCCGTGGACCGGACACACCGTTGGAGAAAGTAATTTATCAGGTAAACATAAATTCTGTTTTCTCCAACATAGGTGTGTCCGGTCCACGGCGTCATCCTTACTTGTGGGAACCAATACCAAAGCTTTAGGACACGGATGAAGGGAGGGAGCAAATCAGGTCACCTAAATGGAAGGCACCACGGCTTGCAAAACCTTTCTCCCAAAAATAGCCTCAGAAGAAGCAAAAGTATCAAACTTGTAAAATTTGGTAAAAGTGTGCAGTGAAGACCAAGTCGCTGCCCTACATATCTGATCAACAGAAGCCTCGTTCTTGAAGGCCCATGTGGAAGCCACAGCCCTAGTGGAAGGAGCTGTGATCCTTTCAGGAGGCTGCCGTCCGGCAGTCTCGTAAGCCAATCTGATGATGCTTTTAATCCAAAAAGAGAGAGAGGTAGAAGTTGCTTTTTGACCTCTCCTTTTACCAGAATAAACAACAAACAAGGAAGATGTTTGTCTAAAATCCTTTGTAGCATCTAAATAGAATTTTAGAGCGCGAACAACATCCAAATTGTGCAACAAACGTTCCTTCTTCGAAACTGGTTTCGGACACAGAGAAGGCACGACTATCTCCTGGTTAATGTTTTTGTTATTAACAACTTTTGGAAGAAAACCAGGTTAGTACGTAAAACCACCTT
This sequence comes from Bombina bombina, assembly GCF_027579735.1. NCBI lineage: Eukaryota > Metazoa > Chordata > Amphibia > Anura > Bombinatoridae > Bombina > Bombina bombina. Next base: position 735,680,041 of record NC_069504.1, on the reverse strand, counting down.
ATCTGCATGGAACACCAGATAAGGAGGAGAACACTGCAGAGCAGATAATTCTGAAACTCTTCTAGCAGAAGAAATTGCAACCAAAAACAAAACTTTCCAAGATAATAACTTAATATCAACGGAATGTAAGGGTTCAAACGGAACCCCCTGAAGAACTGAAAGAACTAAGTTGAGACTCCAAGGAGGAGTCAAAGGTTTGTAAACAGGCTTGATTCTAACCAGAGCCTGAACAAAGGCTTGAACATCTGGCACAGCTGCCAGCTTTTTGTGAAGTAACACAGACAAGGCAGAAATCTGTCCCATCAAGGAACTTGCAGATAATCCTTTTTCCAATCCTTCTCGAAGGAAGGATAGACTCTTAGGAATCTTAACCTTGTCCCAAGGGAATCCTTTAGATTCACACCAACAGATATATTTTTTCCAAATTTTGTGGTAAATTTTTCTAGTTACAGGCTTTCTGGCCTGAACAAGAGTATCAATAACAGAATCTGAGAACCCTCGCTTTGATAAGATCAAGCGTTCAATCTCCAAGCAGTCAGCTGGAGTGGGACCAGATTCGGATGTTCGAACGGACCTTGAACAAGAAGGTCTCGTCTCAAAGGTAGCTTCCATGGTGGAGCCGATGACATATTCACCAGATCTGCATACCAAGTCCTGCGTGGCCACGCAGGAGCTATCAAGATCACCGACGCCCTCTCCTGATTGAGCCTGGCTACCAGCCTGGGGATGAGAGGAAACGGCGGGAATACATAGGCTAGTTTGAAGGTCCAAGGTGCTACTAGTGCATCTACTAGAGTCGCCTTGGGATCCCTGGATCTGGACCCGTAGCAAGGAACCTTGAAGTTCTGACGAGAGGCCATCAGATCCATGTCTGGAATGCCCCACAGTTGAGTGATTTGGGCAAAGATTTCCGGATGGAGTTCCCACTCCCCCGGATGCAATGTCTGACGACTCAGAAAATCCGCTTCCCAATTTTCCACTCCTGGGATGTGGATTGCAGACAGGTGGCAGGAGCGAGTCTCCGCCCATTGAATGATTCTGGTCACTTCTTCCATCGCCAGGGAACTCCTTGTTCCCCCCTGATGGTTGATGTACGCAACAGTCGTCATGTTGTCTGATTGAAACCGTATGAACTTGGCCCTCGCTAGCTGAGGCCAAGCCTTGAGAGCATTGAATATCGCTCTCAGTTCCAGAATATTTATCGGTAGAAGAGATTCTTCCCGAGACCAAAGACCCTGAGCTTTCAGGGATCCCCAGACCGCGCCCCAGCCCATCAGACTGGCGTCGGTCGTGACAATGACCCACTCTGGTCTGCGGGAGGTCACCCCTTGTGACAGGTTGTCCAGGGACAGCCACCAACGGAGTGAGTCTCTGGTCCTCTGATTTACTTGTATCTTCGGAGACAAGTCTGTATAGTCCCCATTCCACTGACTGAGCATACACAGTTGTAATGGTCTTAGATGAATGCGCGCAAAAGGAACTATGTCCATTGCCGCTACCATCAAACCTATCACTTCCATGCACTGCGCTATGGAAGGAAGAGGAACGGAATGAAGTATCCGACAAGAGTTTAGAAGTTTTGTTTTTCTGGTCTCTGTCAGAAAAATCCTCATTTCTAAGGAGTCTATTATTGTTCCCAAGAAGGGAACTCTTGTCGACGGAGATAGAGAACTCTTTTCCACGTTCACTTTCCATCCGTGAGATCTGAGAAAGGCCAGGACTATGTCCGTGTGAGCCTTTGCTTGAGGAAGGGACGACGCTTGAATCAGAATGTCGTCCAAGTAAGGTACTACAGCAATGCCCCTTGGTCTTAGCACCGCCAGAAGGGACCCTAGTACCTTTGAGAAAATCCTTGGAGCAGTGGCTAATCCGAAAGGAAGCGCCACGAACTGGTAATGCTTGTCCAGGAATGCGAACCTTAGGAACCGATGATGTTCCTTGTGGACAGGAATATGTAGATACGCATCCTTTAAATCCACCGTGGTCAAGAATTGACCTTCCTGGATGGAAGGATTGTTCGAATGGTTTCCATTTTGGACGATGGAACCTTGAGAAACTTGTTTAGGATCTTGAGATCTAAGATTGGTCTGAACGTTCCCTCTTTTTTGGTAACTACGAACAGATTGGAGTAGAACCCCATCCCTCGTTCTCTTAATGGAACAGGATGAATCACTTCCAGAAGATAACCTTGGGAGACTATTTCTAGCGCCCAAGGATCCAGAACATCTCTTGCCCAAGCCTGAGTGAAGAGAGAGAGTCTGCCCCCCACCAAATCCGGTCCCGGATCGGGGGCCCGCATCTCATGCTGTCTTGGGAGCAGTGGCAGGTTTCTTGGCCTGCTTTCCTTTGTTCCAGCCTTGCATAGGTCTCCAGGCTGGATTGGCTTGAGAAGTATTACCCTCCTGCTTAGAGGACGTAGCACTTGGGGCTGGTCCGTTTCTGCGAAAGGGACGAAAATTAGGTTTATTTTTGGCCTTGAAAGACCTATCCTGAGGAAGGGCGTGGCCCTTGCCCCCAGTGATATCAGAGATAATCTCTTTCAAGTCAGGGCCAAACAGTGTTTTCCCCTTGAAAGGAATGTCAAGCAATTTGTTCTTGGAAGACGCATCCGCTGACCAAGATTTTAACCAAAGCGCTCTGCGCGCCACAATAGCAAACCCAGAATTTTTCGCCGCTAACCTAGCCAATTGCAAGGTGGCGTCTAGGGTGAAAGAATTAGCTAATTTAAGAGCACGAATTCTGTCCATAATCTCCTCATAAGAAGAATAATTACTAATAATCGCCTTTTCTAGCTCATCGAACCAGAAACACGCGGCTGTAGTGACAGGGACAATGCATGCAATTGGTTGTAGAAGGTAACCTTGCTGAACAAACATCTTTTTTAGCAAACCTTCTAATTTTTTATCCATAGGATCTTGGAAAGCACAACTATCTTCTATGGGTATAGTGGCGCGCTTGTTTAGAGTAGAAACCGCCCCCTCGACCTTGGGGACTGTCTGCCATAAGTCCTTTCTGGGGTCGACTATAGGAAACAATTTTTTAAAAATGGGGGGAGGTACGAAAGGTATACCGGGCCTGTCCCATTCTTTATTAACAATGTACGCCACCCGCTTGGATATAGGAAAAGCTTCGGGGGCCCCGGGGCCTCTAGGAACTTGTCCATTTTACATAGTGTTTCTGGAATGACCAGATAATCACAATCATCCAAATTGGATAACACCTCCTTAAGCAGAGCGCGGAGATGTTCCAACTTAAATTTAAAAGTAATCACATCAGGTTCAGCTTGTTGAGAAATTTTTCCTGAATCTGAAATTTCTCCCTCAGACAAAACCTCCCTGGCCCCCTCAGACTGGTGTAGGGGCCCTTCAGAAACAATATCATCAGCGTCCTCATGCTCTTCAGTATTTTCTAAAACAGAGCAGTCGCGCTTTCGCTGATAAGTGGGCATATTGGCTAAAATGTTTTTGATAGAATTATCCATTACAGCCGTTAATTGTTGCATAGTAAGGAGTATTGGCGCGCTAGATGTACTAGGGGCCTCCTGTATGGGCAAGACTGGTGTAGACGAAGGAGGGGATGATGCAGTACCATGCTTACTCCCCTCACTTGAGGAATCATCTTGGGCATCATTTTTACCTAAATTTTTTATGACATAAATCACATCTATTTAAATGAGAAGGAACCTTGGCTTCCCCACAGTCAGAACACAATCTATCTGGTAGTTCAGACATGTTAAACAGGCATAAACTTGATAACAAAGCACAAAAAACGTTTTAAAATAAAACCGTTACTGTCACTTTAAATTTTAAACTGAACACACTTTATTACTGCAATTGCGAAAAAGTATGAAGGAATTGTTCAAAATTCACCAAAATTTCACCACAGTGTCTTAAAGCCTTAAAAGTATTGCACACCAAATTTGGAAGCTTTAACCCTTAAAATAACGGACTCGGAGTCGTTTTTATATTTAACCCCTTTACAGTCCCTGGAATCTGCTTTGCTGAGACCCAACCAAGCCCAAAGGGGAATACGATACCAAATGATGCCTTCAGAAAGACTTTTCTATGTATCAGAGCTCCACACACATGCAGCTGCATGCCATGCTGTTCTCAAAAACAAGTGCGCCATACCGGCGCGAAAATGAGGATCTGACTATGATTAGGGAAAGCCCCTATAGAATAAAGTGTCTAAAACAGTGCCTGCCGATATTATTTTACAAAAAATACCCAGATTAAATGATTCCTCAAGGCTAAATATGTGTAAATATGATCGATTTAGCCCAGAAAATGTCTACAGTCTTAATAAACCCTTGTGAAGCCCTTATTTACTGTCTGAATAAAAATGGCTTACCGGATCCCATAGGGAAAATGACAGCTTCCAGCATTACATTGTCTTGTTAGAATGTGTCATACCTCAAGCAGCAAAAGACTGCTCACTGTTCCCCCAACTGAAGTTAATTCCTCTCAACAGTCCTGTGTGGAACAGCCATGGATTTTAGTAACGGTTGCTAAAATCATTTTCCTCATACAAACAGAAATCTTCATCTCTTTTCTGTTTCAGAGTAAATAGTACATACCAGCACTATTTTAAAATAACAAACTCTTGATTGAATAATAAAAACTACAGTTAAACACTAAAAAACTCTAAGCCATCTCCGTGGAGATGTTGCCTGTACAACGGCAAAGAGAATGACTGGGGTAGGCGGAGCCTAGGAGGGATCATGTGACCAGCTTTGCTGGGCTCTTTGCCATTTCCTGTTGGGGAATAGAATATCCCACAAGTAAGGATGACGCCGTGGACCGGACACACCTATGTTGGAGAAATATGTTTTTTAAACAGTCATAACAACTGCCACAGCTCCTACTTTTGAAGCCTTTTGAGCCCTTCAGAGATGTCCAATAGCATGCAGGGGACTGCTGAGGGAAGCTGAATGTCACAGTTTGTAATTTTAACTGCACCAACTGTAACTTTTATACTATAACAGTGGAAAGCCTCAGGAAACTGTTTCTAGGCAAAAAACAGAATTTATGTTTACCTGATAAATTACTTTCTCCAACGGTGTGTCCGGTCCACGGCGTCATCCTTACTTGTGGGATATTCTCTTCCCCAACAGGAAATGGCAAAGAGCCCAGCAAAGCTGGTCACATGATCCCTCCTAGGCTCCGCCTACCCCAGTCATTCGACCGACGTTAAGGAGGAATATTTGCATAGGAGAGACCATATGGTACCGTGGTGACTGTAGTTAAAGAAAAAAATTATCAGACCTGATTAAAAAAACCAGGGCGGGCCGTGGACCGGACACAGCGTTGGAGAAAGTAATTTATCAGGTAAACATAAATTCTGTTTTCTCCAACATAGGTGTGTCCGGTCCACGGCGTCATCCTTACTTGTGGGAACCAATACCAAAGCTTTAGGACACGGATGAAGGGAGGGAGCAAATCAGGTCACCTAAATGGAAGGCACCACGGCTTGCAAAACCTTTCTCCCAAAAATAGCCTCAGAAGAAGCAAAAGTATCAAACTTGTAAAATTTGGTAAAAGTGTGCAGTGAAGACCAAGTCGCTGCCCTACATATCTGATCAACAGAAGCCTCGTTCTTGAAGGCCCATGTGGAAGCCACAGCCCTAGTGGAATGAGCTGTGATTCTTTCGGGAGGCTGCCGTCCGGCAGTCTCGTAAGCCAATCTGATGATGCTTTTAATCCAAAAAGAGAGAGAGGTAGAAGTTGCTTTTTGACCTCTCCTTTTACCGGAATAAACAACAAACAAGGAAGATGTTTGTCTAAAATCCTTTGTAGCATCTAAATAGAATTTTAGAGCGCGAACAACATCCAAATTGTGCAACAAACGTTCCTTCTTTGAAACTGGTTTCGGACACAGAGTAGGTACGATAATCTCCTGGTTAATGTTTTTGTTAGAAACAACTTTTGGAAGAAAACCAGGTTTAGTACGTAAAACCACCTTATCTGCATGGAACACCAGATAAGGAGGAGAACACTGCAGAGCAGATAATTCTGAAACTCTTCTAGCAGAAGAAATTGCAACTAAAAACAAAACTTTCCAAGATAATAACTTAATATCAACGGAATGCAAGGGTTCAAACGGAACCCCCTGAAGAACTGAAAGAACTAAATTGAGACTCCAAGGAGGAGTCAAAGGTTTGTAAACAGGCTTAATTCTAACCAGAGCCTGAACAAAGGCTTGAACATCTGGCACAGCGGCCAGCTTTTTGTGAAGTAACACAGACAAGGCAGAAATCTGTCCCTTCAGGGAACTTGCAGATAATCCTTTTTCCAATCCTTCTTGAAGGAAGGATAGAATCCTAGGAATCTTAACCTTGTCCCAAGGGAATCCTTTAGATTCACACCAACAGATATATTTTTTCCAAATTTTGTGGTAAATCTTTCTAGTTACAGGCTTTCTGGCCTGAACAAGAGTATCGATAACAGAATCTGAGAATCCTCGCTTCGATAAGATCAAGCGTTCAATCTCCAAGCAGTCAGCTGGAGTGAAACCAGATTCGGATGTTCGAACGGACCCTGAACAAGAAGGTCTCGTCTCAAAGGTAGCTTCCAAGGAGGAGCCGATGACATATTCACCAGATCTGCATACCAAGTCCTGCGTGGCCACGCAGGAGCTATCAAAATCACCGACGCCCTCTCCTGATTGATCCTGGCTACCAGCCTGGGGATGAGAGGAAACGGCGGGAACACATAAGCTAGTTTGAAGGTCCAAGGTGCTACTAGTGCATCCACTAGAGCCGCCTTGGGATCCCTGGATCTGGACCCGTAGCAAGGAACTTTGAAGTTCTGACGAGAGGCCATCAGATCCATGTCTGGAATGCCCCACAGCTGAGTGACTTGGGCAAAGATTTCCGGATGGAGTTCCCACTCCCCCGGATGCAATGTCTGACGACTCAGAAAATCCGCTTCCCAATTTTCCACTCCTGGGATGTGGATAGCAGACAGGTGGCAGGAGTGAGACTCCGCCCATAGAATGATTTTGGTCACTTCTTCCATCGCCAGGGAACTCCTTGTTCCCCCCTGATGGTTGATGTACGCAACAGTTGTCATGTTGTCTGATTGAAACCGTATGATCATCCAGAGTGGATAATACCTCCTTAAGCAGAATGCGGAGATGTTCCAACTTAAATTTAAATGCAATCACATCAGGTTCAGCTTGTTGAGAAATGTTCCCTGAATCAGTAATTTCTCCCTCAGACAAAACCTCCCTGGCCCCATCAGACTGAGTTAGGGGCCCTTCAGAAATATTAATATCAGCGTCGTCATGCTCTTCAGTATCTAAAACAGAGCAGTCGCGCTTACGCTGATAAGTGTTCATTTTGGCTAAAATGTTTTTGACAGAATTATCCATTACAGCCGTTAATTGTTGCATAGTAAGGAGTATTGGCGCGCTAGATGTACTAGGGGCCTCCTGAGTGGGCAAGACTCGTGTAGACGAAGGAGGGAATGATGCAGTACCATGCTTACTCCCCTCACTTGAGGAATCATCTTGGGCATCATTGTCATTGTCACATAAATCACATTTATTTAAATGAATAGGAATTCTGGCTTCCCCACATTCAGAACACAGTCTATCTGGTAGTTCAGACATGTTAAACAGGCATAAACTTGATAACAAGTACAAAAAAACGTTTTAAAATAAAACCGTTACTGTCACTTTAAATTTTAAACTGAACACACTTTATTACTGCAAATGCGAAAAAACATGAAGGAATTGTACAAAATTCACCAAATTTTCACCACAGTGTCTTAAAGCCTTAAAAGTATTGCACACCAAATTTGGAAGCTTTAACCCTTAAAATAACGGAACCGGAGCCGTTTTGAACTTTAACCCCTTTACAGTCCCTGGTATCTGCTTTGCTGAGACCCAACCAAGCCCCAAGGGGAATACGATACCAAATGACGCCTTCAGAAAGTCTTTTCTAAGTATCAGAGCTCCTCTCACATGCGACTGCATGCCATGCCTCTCAAAAACAAGTGCGCAACACCGGCGCGAAAATGAGGCTCTGCCTATGCTTTGGGAAAGCCCCTAAAGAATAAGGTGTCTAAAACAGTGCCTGCCGATATTATTATATCAAAATACCCAGATAAAATGATTCCTCAAGGCTAAATATGTGTTAATAATCAATCGATTTAGCCCAAAAAAAGTCTACAGTCTTAATAAGCCCTTTTTTGAAGCCCTTATTTACAATCGTAATAAACATGGCTTACCGGATCCAAGAGGGAAAATGACAGCTTCCAGCATTACATCGTCTTGTTAGAATGTGTCATACCTCAAGCAGCAAGAGACTGCTCACTGTTCCCCCAACTGAAGTTAATTGCTCTCAACAGTCCTGTGTGGAACAGCCATGGATTTTAGTGACGGTTGCTAAAATCATTTTCCTCATACAAACAGAAATCTTCATCTCTTTTCTGTTTCTGAGTAAATAGTACATACCAGCACTATTTCAAAATAACAAACTCTTGATTGAATAATAAAAACTACAGTTAAACACTAAAAAACTCTAAGCCATCTCCGTGGAGATGTTGCCTGTACAACGGCAAAGAGAATGACTGGGGTAGGCGGAGCCTAGGAGGGATCATGTGACCAGCTTTGCTGGGCTCTTTGCCATTTCCTGTTGGGGAAGAGAATATCCCACAAGTAAGGATGACGCCGTGGACCGGACACACCTATGTTGGAGAAATAAAGCCAGCCATGTGGAAAAAACTAGGCCCCAATAAGTTTTATCACCAAAGCATATATAAAAACGATTAAACATGCCAGCAAACGTTTTATATTGCACATTAATCAGAGTATATACCTCTGATAGCAAGCCTGATACTAGTCGCTATTAAATCACTGTATTTAGGCTTTAACTTACATTAATACGGTATCAGCAGCATTTTCTAGCAAATTCCATCCCTAGAAAAACTTATAACTGCACATACCTTATTGCAGGATACCCTGCACGCCATTCTCCCTCTGAAGTTACCTCACTCCTCAGACATATGTGAGAATAGCAGTGGATCTTAGTTACTTCTGCTAAGATCATAGAAAAACACAAGCAGATTCTTCTTCTAAATGCTGCCTGAGATAAAATAGTACACTCCGGTACCACTTAAAAACAATAAACTTTTGATTGAAGAAAAAACTAACTATATTTTACCACTTTCCTCTTACTACCTCCAGCTATGTTGAGAGCTTGCAAGAGAATGACTGGATATGGCAGTTAGGGGAGGTGCTATATAGCAGCTCTGCTGTGGGTGATCCTCTTGCAACTTCCTGTTGGGAAGGAGAATATCCCACAAGTAATGGATGATCCGTGGACTGGATACACCTAACAAGAGAAATAAACAATCTGGGAAGATTTTTAACACAGAGGCTAACACAACTGATGTATAAACCTCTAAGCGTTTGTCTGAGGCTCCTACCGTGACCGGAGTCAGTATCCCACTAGTAAGAGAGCGAGACTCTTTTTCTCTACCGAGTAGAGATCCTTTCCTCTCAGTTAATCAGTCAAGACTGTAAAGCCGGCACCTCTAAACTCACGACGCCCCGACACAGTGGAAATACAGAGATCACGTGAGCGCTGAAAAATAACTGCGCCACAGTTAATAAGGGCGCGTTAGAGGAAAACGGCCAAAATAAAGTAACCTCTCATCAGACTTCAAAGTTAAAGTAAAGATGAGCAAAAATAAATGAAAAAAAATCCCTTGCCAAGTAACTAAGGGGAAATGTCAGCAAGCCTCATTAACCCTTAAGTTTCTTAAACTGTCTCATTATAAAGTGCCTGTAGTCTGCAAAACTTAATGACCCTGATGCCAATAAAGTTGCCCCTGAATGTAGCCTTAACCATATAAATATATCCAGTTGAGGGTTAACCTCAAAAGTGCTGTCCTTCAGTATCTAGAAGGCAAAAGTACTTACCTGTGGATACAGCTGCAGGGCAGATAACAGCTAAGAAGGTGTGACCGGTACTTCACTCCCTGTCAGGGAACTGTAGTAAAGGAAACAACAGAGTAACCAACCCTGGCTTTCTGCAAAGGGGTAGCAAAAGTGTTAGAAGTAAAGCAAAGAGCACCTCGCCACATTCTAACTGCTAAAAGCCCCCACTACTCTTACTAAAGAGATTGACTTGGACACAGCTAGACCCCAATCCTTGACTGGGGATTATGGGTAAGGGAAGTTACACTTAAAAGGACATTATACACTCATTTTTTCTTTGCATAAATGTTTTGTAAATTATCTATTTATATAGCCCATAAAGTTCTTTTTTTAAAATAAATGTATAGTTTTGATTATTTTTAAATAACATTGCTCTGATTTTCAGACTCTTAACCAAGCCCCAAAGTTTTATGTGAATACTGTCAGCTACCTTCTCCAGCTTGCTCCTGTTTGTGTAAAGGGTCTTTCATATGCAAAAGAAGGGGGAGGGGGGGAGTGTCTTATTTGCCACTTCCAGTGGGCTTTCCAGCTACCTTTTCAACAGAGCCAAACTGACAGCTTCTAAGTAAGTTTTTAAACAGTTTTATACTGGATTTTTATATCAGTATCTGTGCATCTTATTCTTTATAGTAGTGTCTATTACATGCAGTTATATGAAAATGAGTGTATACTGTCAATTTAACAGCTTTGATGGGGGGTGCTCTTTGCCTCCTCCTACTGGACAGGAGTTGAATATCCCACCAGTAATTGGAATGGCGTCACAGACTCTCCATGCCATAGGAAAGAAATACCATACATATCTATTTTCAACATCAGAAATAAGAAAGATTAAGCAATTGTAATGTTAATCTTCACCCTGCACATATGTATTCTACAGCAGAAATTAAACATTCATTATTCAGATAGGACATGCAATTTTAAACAACTTTTGAATTTACTTTTATCATTAAATTTACTTTGTTCTCTTGGTATTCATTTTGAAAAGCTAAACCTAGGTAGGCTCAAACTGATATCTAAACCATTGAAAACTGCCTCTTATTTCAAAGCATTTTGAACGTTTTTCACAGTTAGACGGTGCTAGTTCATGATTCTCAAATAGATAACATTGTGCTCACTCCTGTGGAGTTATTTAGGAGTCTGCACCGATTGGCTAAACTGCATGTCTGTCAAAAGCACTAAGATAAGTGGGCAGTCTGCAAAGGCTTAGATTCAAGGTATTCACAGAGGTAAAAAGTATATTAATATAACTGTGTTGGTTATGCAAAACAGGGGAATGGGTAATAAAGGGATTATCTATCTTTTTAAACAACAATTTTCAATAAGACTTTACCATTAAAGGGACATAAAACCCAATTTTTTTCTTTCATGATTTAGAAAGAGCATGTAATTTTAAAAAAAAACTTTCTAATTTACTTCTATTATCTAATTTGCTTTGTACACTTTATATCCTTTGCTGAAAAGCATATCTAGATAGGCTCAGTAACTGCTGATCGGTTGCTGCACATAGATGTCTCGTGTGATTGTCTCACCCATATACATTATTTCTTCAACAAATGATCTCTAAAGAATGAAGCAAATTACATAACAGAAGTAAATTGGAATGTTGTTTAAAATTGTATTCTCTACCTGAATCATGAAATAAATATTTGGGGTTTAGTGTCTCTTTAAGCATCTGTAATGCTAATCTTCTTAACCATACACGTTTTCTACAGCAAAAATAAATTAAATTAAGCATTTTAATGCTAAAAAAAAACAAATTATGTTTACCAGATAATTTCCTTTCCTTTTGTATGGGAAGAGTCCACAGCTGCATTACTTACTTGTGGGAAATACAGAACTTGGCCACCCCCAGCCAAAGGCTTAAATACCTCCCCCACTTCCTCATAACCCCAGTCATTCTGCCAATGGAACAAGGAACAGTAGGAGAATTATTAGGGTGACAAAGGTGCCAGAAAAATACATTTAAAATTAGGGCCACCCATCAGAGAACACGGGCGGGAGCTGTGGACTCTTCCCATACAGATGGAAATTATCTAGTAAGCATAATTTATGTTTTCCATCTTAATATGGGAAGAGTCCACAGCTGCATTCCTTACTTGTGGGAAACATATACCCAAGCTCTAGAGTACACGGAATGCTAACGGGAGGGGGGAAAAATAGAGGCAGACCCTAATCTGAGGGCACCACAGCCTGCAAAACCTTTCTCCTGAAGGCTGCTTTAGTAGAAGCAAAAACATCAAACTTCGGAAAGTTGGAAAAAGTATGTAATGAGGACCAGGTAGCCGCCTTACAAATCTGATCCATAGAATCCACTGCTCTTGTAGAATGAGCCGTAATCCTCAGAGGAGGTTTATGTCCCGCTTTCTGTAAGCTAAACAGATGACACTCCTCAGCCAAGATAAGGCAGTCGAAGAGGCCCTCTGACACCTACACTTCCCGGAAAAGAGAACAAACAGAGAAAAAAGTTTGTCTAAATTCCTTCATGTCCTGAAGATAGAACTTCAAGGCACAAACCACATCCAGAATTACGTTGTAAACGTTCCTTCGACGAAGAAGGATTAGGACATAAGAAAGGAACCACAATCTCTTGATTGATGTTGCGAATTGACACAACCTTAGGAAGAAAACCTAACTTGGTTCGTAGAACAGCCTTATCAGCATGGAAAGCCAGAAAAGAAGGGACGCACTGCAAGGCAGCAATCACAGATACTCTGCCCGCAGAAGCAATAGCCAGTAGAAAAGGAACTTTCTAAGACAACAATTTAATGTCTACTTCATGAATAGGCTCCAACAGAGCTTGTTGCAAAACTTTAAGAACAAGATTTAAACTCCAAGGATGAGCATTAGATCTAAACATAGGTCTGATCCTAGCAGAGCCTTAACAAATGACTGCACATCTGTAAGCTCAGTGAACCTCTTGTGCAGTGACCCAGACAGGGCCAAAATCTGTTCCTTCAGGGGACTTGCAGAAAAGCCCTTCTCCAGTTCATCCTGGAGAACAAAATAAGTAGGTTCTCCACACCTTATGATAGATGGGACGAGCAACCAGCTTATGAGCTTGAATGAGAGTAAAAATAACTCTCTGAGAAAACCCTCTCTTGGCTAGGACTAAGCGTTCAATCTCCAACCAGTCAGCCTCAGAGAATCTAGACATTAATGAAGAGACCTTGGTCAGCAGATCCCTGCGACAAGGTAACTTCCAAGGAGGAGATTATTAACATCCCCTCTAGATCCGCTAACCATATCCTTTGCGGCCAAAACAGAGCAATCAGTATCACTAACGCCTGCTTGATTAGAGCAACTACACTAGAAAGTAGCAGTAACAGCCGGAAAAGATAAATTAGATTGAACTGCCAAGGCACCGCTAATGCATCTGTTAGATCCGTCTGAGGATCCCTGTACCTTGACCCATATCTGGGTAGCTTGGTATTGAGACGTCATAAGATCTTTCTCTTGCAAATCTCTGCAAACAATAGGGATGGAGAGACCATTCCCCCAGATGAAAGAATTGTCTGCTGAGGAAATCCACTTCCCAGATGTCCACACCCGGAATGAGGATCGCTGACAGCGACACTCCAGAATAGATAGCTAGGGAGCTTCTTGTTCCCCCCTAATGGTTGATGTAAGTCTCTGAGGTTATATTGTCTGATTGGCATCAGATAAACTGAGGCGAACCCAGCAGAGGCCAAGCCTTCAGAGCATTGTATATTGCCCAGAGATCCAAAATTAGATCGGGAGGGAGCTTTCCTCCTGAGTCCATAGGCCCTGGGCCTTCCTGGCACCCCAAACAGCTCCCCATCCTGACAGACTCGCAACCATAGTCACAATCACCCAGAATGGACTTAAGACGGACGTCCCTCGGGACAAGTGATCTGGACAAAACTACCAAGAGAGTGACTCTGTTGATCGGTTGTCCAGAGAAATATGTCGAGACAGATCCAAATGATCGCCGTTCCACTACTTCAGCATGCGCAGTTGCAACAGTCTGAGGTGAAACTTGGCAAAGGAAATTATGTCCATGCTGGACACCATGAGACCAATCACCTCCATACACCGAGCCACAGATGGCCTTAAGGAGGTCAGGAGGGCAAGACATGTTGAAGCTAGAATGCAACGTCTCTGGTCTGTTAGAAATATTCACATGTCTATGGAGTCTATTATAGTACCCGGGAATTTTACCCTGGTACTTGAAAAAAAGAGAACACTCCCTAGATTTATCTTCCATCCATGGGAGCGAAGAAGACAGAGGAGGAGAGTTTCCGAATGGTCCACTCTTCGAAAAAATTTCTTGGAGCCGCAGCTAGACCAAACGGAAGTGCAATAAACTGGAAGTGCTGGTCCAGGAACGCAAACCTTAGGAACTGGAAGTGGTCCTTGAGGATTGGTACGTGAAGGGAGCATCCTTCAGATCTATCGAACGAAGGAAAGAATGGACCCTATTTTCTCCATCTTGAACGAGGGGACATTTAAAAACTTGATAAAGCACTTTAGGTCCAGAATCGGACGGAAAGTTCCCTCCTTCTTGGGACCACGAAAAGATTTGAATAGTATCCCAAATCTCTCACAGCAATAGGCACCGGTACAAAAACTCCTAAGAGGAAGGATCTTGTACGCATACCAGGAAGACAGAGAAGAGAGGAGGAATCTGCCCTTGGGTGGCTGAGACTTGATTGAAACCTATCTTGTAACCCTGATCTATGACCTCCAGGAACCATGGATCCTGCACGTCCCTGAACCAAGCACCTGAAAAGAGCGACAGCCGGCCCCCTAAATGTTCCAGAAGAGGACCGGGGAACGCTCATTAATGCCGACTTAGACTCGGCGGGCTTCTTGCTCTGCTTAGATGTATTCCACGACTTAGCCGGCTTCCAAGAACTCTTGGTTTGCTCTTCTCTAGCGGAGGACTGCTGACATGGGATTTATCAGAACGAAAATTGTCCCTTAGACTAGTTCATATTCTCTTGCGGTAGGAGGGCACCCTTGCCCCCTGAGACCGTGGAGATAATTGAGTCCAGGCCTGAACCAAACAAAATCATTCCCTTAAAGGGGAGGGAAAGAAGTCTAGACTTAGAAGTCATAACCGCAGACCATAACTTCAGCAAGAGCCCTACGGGCCTGAACAGAAAAAGCTGAAGCCAAAGCATTCAGGCGAATAATCTGCCTAATAGCATCACAGATAAAAGAATAAGCAACCCTCAAGGCCGTAAATAATTTCTGAATAACGTTGAGGGGACCCTCCCCCCCGATCAAATCCTATCACACCAGAAGGTAGTTTCTCTAGCAACTGCGGCAACAGCCTCCGCCGGTTGAAACAAATATCCTATATGTTGAAACGTCTTTCTTAACAGTGTCTCCATCTTCTATCCATGTGCTCTTTACAACGAAGTGCTATCCTCAAGCAGGATAGTAGTACGTTTAGCAAGGGTGAAGATAGTGCCATACCCTCTTAGGGACGGAACCTCACAACTCCCTTGAGAGTCGAGGACCGGGAACAATTTCTTAAAGGGAGAAGAGAGAAAAAAGGAATCCACTCCTGTCCCATTCATTCTTAATAATGTTCGCTATCTAACAGGAGCAGGGAAGGATAAGGTACCACCATGTCCTCAAACTATCCAATTTAGGAATCAAAGGTTCGTCAGGCAATTTGGCATCTGAAACCTCTTAATTTGCCAAAAAGAAAGCGTAAATTCCTAAAACTAAAGTCTGGTTCCTCCACAGCCTGGGGTTTAGAGGCACAGACTCCAACCCAGAATGTTTATACTCTGAAGTCTCAGAAAGAACTTCATCCTCGGATAACCCTATCAGTTAAATCCAATAAATTATCTGATGTACTCTGGGAAGGAGTAAAACACGTAACCTTTCGCTTGCGCTTAGCAGGGCGAGGTAAAGCATTAAAGGCCGCACACACCGACGTCTGAACTGCGCAGTAACATCTGGTGAACAAAAGGCCCCCTCCAGATGGAGGATCAGCAATGCTACAGGAAACTGCATGTGTAGAGGGATAAGAATGTAGGGTACGCACCTCACTGGACGACAACTCTTCAGAGGTGGACGGCTCAGTGGTATCAAACATGTTTGGTATTATCACATTTTTAAGGTATACGGAACATAACAGAGGGCAGATCTAAGGTCTCTTTACAAGTGTCAGAAGATTTCGGAATAGTCTCTTTAGGAATAGAGGGAGTACCCTCTAAAGTAACAGAATCCTCCATCGCTTTTATTTCTATAGTTCTCCGGTTATTGCACTAACGATAGAGGATTCTGTTACTTTAGAGGGTACTCCCCTCTATTCCTAAAGAGACTACTCCGAAATCTTCTGACACTTCTCTGCCAACCTCCTGTGACGAAAAGCAAAGAATGACTGGGGTTATGAGGAAGTGGGGGAGGTATTTAAGCCTTTGGCTGGGGTGTCTTTGCCTCTTCCTGGTGGCCAGGTTCAGTATTTCCCACAAGTAAGGAATGCAGCTGTGGACTCTTACCATATTAGGAAGGAAAAAGCAACACATATTTATATATATATTTCCTTTGTGCATCAGAAATAAGTGAAATTAAACTTTTGTAATGGTAATAAATCTATATTTTCTACAGCAAAAATAAGAGATGAAGCATCTTAAATGCTAATAAGGTAACAAATAAATTTATTTTGTGTACCAGAAATAAGTGAGATAAAGCATTTTTAATGTTAATAATCGCCAAACATGCTTTAACTCTGCAATTGTAAGCTTGCTAGAGAATTATTGCATAGCAAAGCAGTAGTATACAGAATACTCAAGGGTAGAAAGACACTGTGAGCAAGATCAGTAGACTAATCCGAGTAGCGCTAAATGTTAAGGAGGATCTCTATACTCCTAGAGACTAGGCAATATGGCCCACCACCAACTACACACCAGGGAGATTAAAACTCAATGGTTGCCACAACTGATAAAGCGGAAGAGGTATTGAAGGGACAGCATAAACCAATTTTCATATACCTGCATGTAATACACACTACAATAAAGAAGAATATGCACAGATAATGATATAAAAATCCAGAATAAAACCTTTTAAAAACTTACTTAGAGGCTCCATGTTTAGCACTGTTGATTAGGTTAAAAATAGCTCACCCTGTGTAGTACACACTACCACAGGATCTAAGGAAGGAGTAGTTTGATGCACCAACAAGAGGAGACTGCAGGACAGTCCCAGTGACACCTGTGACAGGCAAGTGAAAAACTCCTCTGGCAGAATTGCTCTAACTACCAATGTGACAGGCAAGTGAAAAACTCCTCTGGCAGAATTGCTCTAACTACCAATGTACTCCTTTACACCATTATGTCCTATTCCCGGCTATCTGAGGGGGAAAACGGGTCTCAGTTTAGCCTGAAACCCCCTTTCAATCGACATGTAGTTAAGAACTTCAAGTTTCACCATCACTCCTTGCTGGAGGCCAAAAAATGACAGATGAATAAGGGGGAAATAGGAGTGATTAAAGCTCTGTTATGTAGGGTGTTTAGCCTCCTTCTGTACGACTGGACTTTAATCCAACGTGTTGACTTGTGGATGCACAACATTTTATGAAAGAAATAAGATACAAAGGAACAACTCTCCTCTCAATACATTTAATATTTTGAAGTATAACAAGCCATTGGAACAAATTAAGGGAAAACTAATTTTATATTACAGTGTCCCATTAAAAACATCTTACAATTTTCACTCTGATTACACAAAACACACACTGAGTTGACCCACCTCGACCTGGAGTAACAGGTGGTTTTGTCTCAAATCCCAGTCCACGGAAGAGAGAGGGAAGAACAGCAGATGGTGTCTGAAAAAGTAAAATAAATTGTACTAAAACAAGCTAAACACAAAAAAGAAAAACAGAATTTATGTTTACCTGATAAATTTCTTTCTCCAACGGTGTGTCCGGTCCACGGCGTCATCCTTACTTGTGGGATATTCTCTTCCCCAACAGGAAATGGCAAAGAGCCCAGCAAAGCTGGTCACATGATCCCTCCTAGGCTCCGCCTACCCCAGTCATTCGACCGACGTTAAGGAGGAATATTTGCATAGGAGAAACCATATGGTACCGTGGTGACTGTAGTTAAAGAAAATAAATTATCAGACCTGATTAAAAAAACCAGGGCGGGCCGTGGACCGGACACACCGTTGGAGAAAGAAATTTATCAGGTAAACATAAATTCTGTTTTCTCCAACATAGGTGTGTCCGGTCCACGGCGTCATCCTTACTTGTGGGAACCAATACCAAAGCTTTAGGACACGGATGAAGGGAGGGAGCAAATCAGGTCACCTAAATGGAAGGCACCACGGCTTGCAAAACCTTTCTCCCAAAAATAGCCTCAGAAGAAGCAAAAGTATCAAACTTGTAAAATTTGGTAAAAGTGTGCAGTGAAGACCAAGTCGCTGCCCTACATATCTGATCAACAGAAGCCTCGTTCTTGAAGGCCCATGTGGAAGCCACAGCCCTAGTGGAATGAGCTGTGATTCTTTCGGGAGGCTGCCGTCCGGCAGTCTCGTAAGCCAATCTGATGATGCTTTTAATCCAAAAAGAGAGAGAGATAGAAGTTGCTTTTTGACCTCTCCTTTTACCTGAATAAACAACAAACAAGGAAGATGTTTGTCTAAAATCCTTTGTAGCATCTAAATAGAATTTTAGAGCGCGAACGACATCCAAATTGTGCAACAAACGTTCCTTCTTTGAAACTGGTTTTGGACACAGAGAAGGTACGATAATCTCCTGGTTAATGTTTTTGTTAGAAACAACTTTTGGAAGAAAACCAGGTTTAGTACGTAAAACCACCTTATCTGCATGGAACACCAGATAAGGAGGAGAACACTGCAGAGCAGATAATTCTGAGACTCTTCTAGCAGAAGAAATCGCAACTAAAAACAAAACTTTCCAAGATAATAACTTAATATCAACGGAATGTAAGGGTTCAAACGGAACCCCCTGAAGAACTGAAAAAACTAAATTGAGACTCCAAGGAGGAGTCAAAGGTTTGTAAACAGGCTTGATTCTAACCAGAGCCTGAACAAAGGCTTGAACATCTGGCACAGCTGCCAGCTTTTTGTGAAGTAATACCGACAAGGCAGAAATCTGTCCCTTCAGGGAACTAGCAGATAATCCTTTTTCCAATCCTTCTTGAAGGAAGGATAGAATCCTAGGAATCTTAACCTTGTCCCAAGGGAATCCTTTAGATTCACACCAACAGATATATTTTTTCCAAATTTTGTGGTAAATCTTTCTAGTTACAGGCTTTCTGGCCTGAACAAGAGTATCGATAACAGAATCTGAGAATCCTCGCTTCGATAAAATCAAGCGTTCAATCTCCAAGCAGTCAGCTGGAGTGAAACCAGATTCGGATGTTCGAACGGACCCTGAACAAGAAGGTCTCGTCTCAAAGGTAGCTTCCAAGGTGGAGCCGATGACATATTCACCAGATCTGCATACCAAGTCCTGCGTGGCCACGCAGGAGCTATCAAGATCACCGACGCCCTCTCCTGATTGATCCTGGCTACCAGCCTGGGGATGAGAGGAAATGGCGGGAACACATAAGTTAGTTTGAAGGTCCAAGGTGCTACTAGTGCATCCACTAGAGCCGCCTTGGGATCCCTGGATCTGGCCCCGTAGCAAGGAACTTTGAAGTTCTGACGAGAGGCCATCAGATCCATGTCTGGAATGCCCCACAGGTGAGTGACTTGGGCAAAGATTTCCGGATGGAGTTCCCACTCCCCCGGATGCAATGTCTGACGACTCAGAAAATCCGCTTCCCAATTTTCCACTCCTGGGATGTGGATAGCAGACAGGTGGCAGGAGTGAGACTCCGCCCATAGAATGATTTTGGTCACTTCTTCCATCGCTAGGGAACTCCTTGTTCCCCCCTGATGGTTGATGTACGCAACAGTTGTCATGTTGTCTGATTGAAACCGTATGAACTTGGTCCTCGCTAGCCGAGGCCAGGCCTTGAGAGCATTGAATATCGCTCTCAGTTCCAGAATATTTATCGGTAGAAGAGATTCTTCCCGAGACCAAAGACCCTGAGCTTTCAGGGATCCCCAGACCGCGCCCCAGCCCATCAGACTGGCGTCGGTCGTGACAATGACCCACTCTGGTCTGCGGAACGTCATCCCTTGAGACAGATTGTCCAGGGACAGCCACCAACGGAGTGAGTCTCTGGTCCTCTGATTTACTTGTATCTTCGGAGACAAGTCTGTATAGTCCCCATTCCACTGACTGAGCATGCACAGTTGTAATGGTCTTAGATGAATGCGCGCAAAAGGAACTATGTCCATCGCCGCTACCATCAACCCGATCACTTCCATGCACTGAGCTATGGAAGGAAGAGGAACGGAATGAAGTATCCGACAAGAGTCTAGAAGTTTTGTTTTTCTGGCCTCTGTTAGAAAGATCCTCATTTCTAAAGAGTCTATAATTGTTCCCAAGAAGGGAACCCTTGTTGACGGGGATAGAGAACTCTTTTCCACGTTCACTTTCCAGCCGTGAGATCTGAGAAAGGCCAGGACAATGTCCGTGTGAGCCTTTGCTTGAGGAAGGGACGACGCTTGAATCAGAATGTCGTCCAGGTAAGGTACTACTGCAATGCCCCTTGGTCTTAGCACCGCTAGAAGGGAGCCTAGTACCTTTGTGGAAATCCTTGGAGCAGTGGCTAATCCGAAAGGAAGCGCCACGAACTGGTAATGTTTGTCCAGGAATGCAAACCTTAGGAACCGATGATGTTCCTTGTGGATAGGAATATGTAGATACGCATCCTTTAAATCCACCGTGGTCATGAATTGACCCTCCTGGATGGAAGGAAGAATAGTTCGAATGGTTTCCATCTTGAAAGATGGAACCTTGAGAAACTTGTTTAAGATCTTGAGATCTAAGATTGGTCTGAACGTTCCCTCTTTTTTGGGAACTATGAACAGATTGGAGTAGAACCCCATCCCTTGTTCTCTTAGTGGAACAGGATGAATCACTCCCATTTTTAACAGGTCTTCTACACAATGTAAGAACGCCTGTCTTTTTATGTGGTCTGAAGACAACTGAGACCTGTGGAACCTCCCCCTTGGGGGAAGTCCCTTGAATTCCAGAAGATAACCCTGGGAGACTATTTCTAGCGCCCAAGGATCCAGAACATCTCTTGCCCAAGCCTGAGCGAAGAGAGAGAGTCTGCCCCCCACCAGATCCGGTCCCGGATCGGGGGCCAATATTTCATGCTGTCTTGGTAGCAGTGGCAGGCTTCTTGGCCTGCTTTCCCTTGTTCCAGCCTTGCATTGGTCTCCAAGCTGGCTTGGCTTGAGAAGTATTACCCTCTTGCTTAGAGGACGTAGCACTTTGGGCTGGTCCGTTTTTACGAAAGGGACGAAAATTGGGTCTATTTTTCGCCTTGAAAGGCCGATCCTGAGGAAGGGCGTGGCCCTTACCCCCAGTGATATCCGAGATAATCTCTTTCAAATCAGGGCCAAACAGCGTTTTCCCCTTGAAAGGAATGTTTAGTAGCTTGTTCTTGGAAGACGCGTCAGCCGACCAAGATTTCAACCAAAGCGCTCTGCGCGCCACAATAGCAAACCCAGAATTCTTAGCCGCTAACCTAGCCAATTGCAAAGTGGCGTCTAGGGTGAAAGAATTAGCCAATTTGAGAGCATTGATTCTGTCCATAATCTCCTCATAAGGGGGAGAATCACTATCGAGCGCCTTTATCAGTTCATCAAACCAGAAACATGCGGCTGTAGTGACAGGGACAATGCCTGAAATTGGTTGTAGAAGGTAACCCTGCTGAACAAACATCTTTTTAAGCAAACCTTCTAATTTTTTATCCATAGGATCTTTGAAAGCACAACTATCCTCTATGGGTATAGTGGTGCGTTTGTTTAAAGTAGAAACCGCTCCCTCGACCTTGGGGACTGTCTGCCATAAGTCCTTTCTGGGGTCGACCATAGGAAACAATTTTTTAAATATGGGGGGAGGGACGAAAGGAATACCGGGCCTTTCCCATTCTTTATTAACAATGTCCGCCACCCGCTTGGGTATAGGAAAAGCTTCTGGGAGCTCCGGCACCTCTAGGAACTTGTCCATTTTACATAGTTTCTCTGGGATGACCAACTTTTCACAATCATCCAGAGTGGATAATACCTCCTTAAGCAGAATGCGGAGATGTTCCAACTTAAATTTAAATGCAATTACATCAGGTTCAGCCTGTTGAGAAATGTTCCCTGAATCAGTAATTTCTCCCTCAGACAAAACCTCCCTGGCCCCCTCAGATTGGGTTAGGGGCCCTTCAGAGATATTAATATCAGCGTCGTCATGCTCTTCAGTAACTAAAACAGAGCAGCCACGCTTACGCTGACAAGGGTTCATTTTGGCTAAAATGTTTTTGACAGAATTATCCATTACAGCCGTTAATTGTTGCATAGTAAGCAGTATTGGCGCGCTAGATGTACTAGGGGCCTCCTGAGTGGGCAAGACTCGTGTAGACGAAGGAGGGAATGATGCAGTACCATGCTTACTTCCCTCACTTGAGGAATCATCTTGGGCATCATTGTCATTATCACATAAATCACATTTATTTAAATGAACAGGAATTCTGGCTTCCCCACATTCAGAACACAGTCTATCTGGTAGTTCAGACATGTTAAACAGGCATAAACTTGATAATAAAGTACAAAAAACGTTTTAAAATAAAACCGTTACTGTCACTTTAAATTTTAAACTGAACACACTTTATTACTGCAATTGCGAAAAAACATGAAGGAATTGTACAAAATTCACCAAATTTTCACCACAGTGTCTTAAAGCCTTAAAAGTATTGCACACCAAATTTGGAAGCTTTAACCCTTAAAATAACGGAACCGGAGCCGTTTTAACACTTTAACCCCTTTACAGTCCCTGGTATCTGCTTAGCTGAGACCCAACCAAGCCCAAAGGGGAATACGATACCAAATGACGCCTTCAGAAAGTCTTTTCTAAGTATCAGAGCTCCTCTCACATGCGACTGCATGCCATGCCTCTCAAAAACAAGTGCGCCACACCGGCGCGAAAATGAGACTCTGCTTATGCTTTGGGAAAGCCCCAGAGAAATAAGGTGTCTAATACAGTGCCTGCCGATATTATAATATCAATAAACCCAGATAAAATGATTCCTCAAAGCTAAATATGTTTTAAAACTGAATCGATTTAGCCCAGAAAAGTCTACAATCTTAATAAGCCCTTGTGAAGCCCTTATTTACCATCGTAATAAACATGGCTTACCGGATCCCATAGGGAAAAATGACAGCTTCCAGCATTACATCGTCTTGTTAGAATGTGTCATACCTCAAGCAGCAAGAGACTGCACACTGTTCCCCCAACTGAAGTTAATTGCTCTCAACAGTCCTGTGTGGAACAGCCATGGATTTTAGTTACGGTGCTAAAATCATTTTCCTCATACAAACAGAAATCTTCATCTCTTTTCTGTTTCTGAGTAAATAGTACATACCAGCACTATTTTAAAATAACAAACTCTTGATTGAATAATAAAAACTACAGTTAAACACTAAAAAACTCTAAGCCATCTCCGTGGAGATGTTGCCTGTACAACGGCAAAGAGAATGACTGGGGTAGGCGGAGCCTAGGAGGGATCATGTGACCAGCTTTGCTGGGCTCTTTGCCATTTCCTGTTGGGGAAGAGAATATCCCACAAGTAAGGATGACGCCGTGGACCGGACACACCTATGTTGGAGAAAATCATTTATTCTTACCTTATAAATTCCTGATAGTCCACGAAAATGTTAGAATTCCCTTCCTGACCACCAGGAGAAGGCAAAGACACCATACAAGAAAAGCTTTAAGTATCCTTCCTACTTCCCTCTCTTTCCCAGTAGTATGAATAGCCAAGGAAAGGAGGAAGAAGAAAGATAGTAGGGTAAAGCGGTGCAAACTAGTTCCAGGTTATTCTAAAAAAGAACAGAGAAGGCACCACATAGCATAATACTGTAAGAAATATCTTAGATAGTAAACTAAATGAGATACAATCAAATTTGGTAAAGCACTAAATTGTAGCTGTGGTCTTTCTTCCCTCGCAATAGGTTAGTGTTTGATAGCTGTTGGGGATCCACCTCTCTGTTCCAAACCATCAGGTATTGGGATTAAGTAACCAAAGGATTAAAAAGTAGCAAGCTGCCTAAAATCAAGTGTTTATTAAACACAAACAATGTACAGCAATGCATTTCTCAGTATCCAAATTGTTTCTTCAGGCTGATCCAAACAGTTTGGACACTGAGAAACGTGTTGCTGTACATTGTTTGTGTTTAATAAACTCTTGATTTTAAGCAACTTGCTACTTTTTAATCATTTGGTGACTTAATCCCAATGCCTGACGGTTTGGAACAGAGAGGTGGATCCCCAAGGGCAATCAAACATTAACCTATTGCAAGGTTGAGACCGACCACAGGTATCTGTGCTTTATGTGCCAAGATAACTCTGAGGATCTGGTCTGCACTACAATTTAGTGCTTTACCAAAATTGAGTGTGTCTCATTTAGTTTAATATCTAAGAAATTTCTTACAGAATTACACTATGTAGCGCCTTCTCTACTCTTTTTTTAGAATAACCTGGAAGTGGATGGCCTTATACCTCGAGAAGAACAGCCTACCTGTGTAACCTACACACATATTTTATTGGACTTTATATGTGGTGTAGTACATATGTATTTTGTGTACAGTGTAACAATATTATACCGTGATAATGGATCTAAGTGTCCAGATTGATATTTGTCACTAACACTCTTTTCCACATATATATATATATATACACACACACACACACACACACACACATACACACTGTGATAGTGCCCCTATTTTCACCTTAGGGTGTTATTCCATTAAAGAGGTTAAAACTAAAACTACGGCCAACATTGAAAAACGGGCAGGTTCGAGGACTACCACAACCAAGAAAGAAAGGAATTTATCAACTTAGCATAAATTATGTGTTTTTTTTTTCTAAGGTGGTGATAGTACAGGAAAATACTTACTTGTGGAAACGAATACCCAAGCTGTTGAGTCCACAAAGGAAATGGGTGGGAAAAGAAGGAAAGGCAGGCACCTATTTACCAGAAACTACCACCTGAAGAATCTGTTTTCCAAAATCTGCCCCCAACCTTGGAAGACAATCTTATAATTAAGCATAATTTATGCCACAATCAGGAGAACATAGTTCAATGAACTATGAACTAAAGTACATAAAGGCAATGACTGTACCTCCTCTAAGAATCCTACGAAGATTAGAATCAGCTAAATAACCCGACTTTACTTGCAGATCTACCGTAATCTCCCCATAAAGGACTTTACTCTCTTAGGAAAACGAGTTTTGCACTAAACAGGGTGCGAAAATAACGCTAAAAAAGTTGCATTATTTCAATCTCCATAGCGCTGCCATTACGAGATACTGAAAATCCTCATTGTGCGAGTGATATGGTGGCGTTAAGCTCAACACCGCACAAAATCCAAGGGCTGCTTTGATGTGTTCGTGCAGGCTTTCCCCCATAGACATCAATGGGGAGAGTGTTTGAAAAAAAACATAATTTATGCTTACCTGATAAATTTATTTCTCTTGTACTGTATCCAGTCCACGGATCATCCATTACTTGTGGGATATTCTCCTTCCCAACAGGAAGTTGCAAGAGGATCACCCACAGCAGAGCTGCTATATAGCTCCTCCCCTCACTGCCATATCCAGTCATTCGACCGAAACAAGACGAGAAACGAGAAACCATAGGGTGCAGTGGTGACTGTAGTTTAATGAAAATTTAGACCTGCCTTAAAAGGACAGGGCAGGCCGTGGACTGGATACACTACAAGAGAAATAAATTTATCAGGTAAGCATAAATTATGTTTTCTCTTGTTAAGTGTATCCAGTCCACGGATCATCCATTACTTGTGGGATACCAATACCAAAGCTAAAGTACAAGGATGATGGGAGGGACAAGGCAGGAACTTAAACGGAAGGAACCACTGCCTGTAGAACCTTTCTCCCAAAAACAGCCTCCGAAGAAGCAAAAGTGTCAAATTTGTAAAATTTTGAAAAGGTGTGAAGCGAAGACCAAGTCGCAGCCTTGCAAATCTGTTCAACAGAGGCCTCATTTTTAAAGGCCCAGGTGGAAGCCACAGCTCTAGTAGAATGAGCTGTAATCCTTTCAGGGGGCTGCTGTCCAGCAGTCTCATAGGCTAAGCGTATTATGCTCCGAAGCCAAAAGGAGAGAGAGGTTGCCGAAGCTTTTTGACCTCTCCTCTGTCCAGAGTAAACGACAAACAGGGCAGATGTTTGACGAAAATCTTTAGTAGCCTGTAAGTAAAACTTCAAGGCACGGACAACGTCCAGATTATGCAAAAGACGTTCCTTCTTTGAAGAAGGATTAGGACACAATGATGGAACAACAATCTCTTGATTGATATTCCTGTTAGAAACCACCATAGGTAAAAACCCAGGTTTGGTACGCAGAACTACCTTGTCTGAATGAAAAATCAGATAATGAGAATCACAATGTAAGGCAGATAACTCAGAGACTCTTCGAGCCGAGGAAATAGCCATCAAAAACAGAACTTTCCAAGATAAAAGTTTAATATCAATGGAATGAAGGGGTTCAAACGGAACTCCCTGAAGAACTTTAAGAACCAAGTTTAAGCTCCACGGGGGAGCAACAGTTTTAAACACAGGCTTAATCCTAACCAAAGCCTGACAAAATGCCTGGACGTCTGGAACTTCTGCCAGAGGCTTGTGCAAAAGAATAGACAGAGCAGAGATCTGTCCTTTTAAAGAACTAGCTGATAAGCCATTGTCCAAACCCTCTTGGAGAAAGGACAATATCCTAGGAATCCTAACCTTACTCCATGAGTAACTCTTGGATTCACACCAATAAAGATATTTACGCCATATCTTATGGTAGATTTTCCTGGTGACAGGCTTCCGAGCCTGTATTAAGGTATCAATGACTGACTCGGAGAAGCCACGCCTCGATAGAATCAAGCGTTCAATCTCCATGCAGTCAGTCTCAGAGAAATTAGATTTGGATGATTGAAAGGACCTTGTATTAGAAGGTCCTGCCTCAGAGGCAGAGTCCATGGTGGAAGAGATGACATGTCGACAAGGTCTGCATACCAGGTCCTGCGTGGCCACGCAGGCGCTATCAGAATCACCGATGCTCTCTCCTGTTTGATTTTGGCAATCAGTCGAGGGAGCAGAGGAAACGGTGGAAACACATAGGCCAGGTTGAAGAACCAAGGAGCTGCTAGAGCATCTATCAGCGTTGCTCCCGGGCCCCTGGACCTGGATCCGTAACAAGGAAGCTTGGCGTTCTGGCAAGACGCCATGAGATCCAGTTCTGGTTTGCCCCAACGATGGACCAGTTGAGCAAACACCTCCGGATGGAGTTCCCACTCCCCCGGATGAAAAGTCTGACGACTTAGAAAATCCGCCTCCCAGTTCTCTACGCCTGGGATGTGGATCGCTGACAGGTGGCAAGAGTGAGACTCTGCCCAGCGAATTATCTTTGAGACTTCTAACATCGCTAGGGAACTCCTGGTTCCACCTTGATGGTTGATGTAAGCCACAGTCGTGATGTTGTCCGACTGAAATCTGATGAACCTCAGTGTTGCTAACTGAGGCCAAGCTAGAAGAGCATTGAATATTGCTCTTAACTCCAGAATATTTATTGGGAGGAGTTTATCCTCCTGAGTCCACGATCCCTGAGCCTTCAGGGAGTTCCAGACTGCGCCCCAACCTAGAAGGCTGGCATCTGTTGTTACAATCGTCCAATCTGGTCTGCGAAAGGTCATACCCTTGGACAGATGGACCCGAGAAAGCCACCAGAGAAGAGAATCTCTGGTCTCTTGATCCAGATTTAGTAGAGGGGACAAATCTGAGTAATCCCAATTCCACTGACTTAGCATGCATAATTGCAGCGGTCTGAGATGCAGGCGCGCAAATGGCACTATGTCCGTTGCCGCTACCATTAAGCCGATTACTTCCATGCACTGAGCCACTGACGGGCGTGGAATGGAATGAAGGACACGGCAAGCATTTAGAAATTTTGATAACCTGGACTCCGTCAGGTATATTTTCATCTCTACAGAATCTATAAGAGTCCCTAGGAAGGAGACTCTTGTGAGTGGTGATAGAGAACTCTTTTCCACGGTCACTTTCCACCCATGCGACCTCAGAAATGCCAGAACTATCGCTGTATGAGACTTGGCAATTTGAAAGCTTGACGCCTGTATCAGGATGTCGTCTAGATACGGAGCCACCGCTATGCCTCGCGGTCTTAGAACCGCCAGAAGTGAGCCCAGAACCTTTGTAAAAATTCTCGGGGCAGTGGCCAACCCGAAGGGAAGAGCTACAAATTGGTAATGCCCGTCTAGAAAGGCAAACCTTAGGAACCGATGATGATCTTTGTGAATCGGTATGTGAAGGTAGGCATCCTTTAAGTCCACTGTGGTCATGTACTGACCCTCTTTTGGATCATGAGTAGGATGGTCCGAATAGTTTACATTTTGAATGATGGAACTCTGAGGAATTTGTTTAAGATCTTTAGATCCAAGATTGGTCTGAAGGTTCCCTCTTTCTGGGGAACCACAAACAGATTTGAATAAAATCCCTGTCCTTGTTCCGTCTGCGGAACTGGATGGATCACTCCCATTACTAGGTGGTCTTGCACACAGCTTAGGAATGCCTCTTTCTTTATCTGGTTTGATGATAACCTTGAAAGATGAAATCTCCCTTGTGGAGGAGAAGCATTGAAGTCCAGAAGATATCCCTGAGATATGATCTCCAACGCCCAGGGATCCTGAACATCTCTTGCCCACGCCTGGGCGAAGAGAGAAAGTCTGCCCCCCCACTAGATCCGTTTCCGGATAGGGGGCCGTTCCTTCATGCTGTCTTGGGGGCAGCAGCAGGCTTTCTGGCCTGCTTGCCCTTGTTCAAGGACTGGTTAGGTTTCCAGGCCTGTCTGGAATGAGCAACAGTTCCCACTTGTTTTGAAGCGGAGGAAGTTGATGCTGCTCCTGCCTTGAAATTTCGAAAGGCACAAAAATTAGACTGTTTGGCCTTTGATTTGGCCCTGTCCTGAGGAAGGGTATGACCCTTGCCTCCAGTAATGTCAGCAATAATTTCCTTCAAGCCAGGCACGAATAAGGTCTGCCCCTTGAAAGGAATGTTGAGTAATTTAGACTTTGAAGTCACGTCAGCTGACCAGGATTTAAGCCATAGCGCCCTACGCGCCTGGATGGCGAATACGGAATTCTTAGCCGTTAGTTTAGTCAAATGAACAATGGCATCAGAAACAAATGAGTTAGCTAGCTTAAGCGTTCTAATCTTGTCAATAATTTCATTCAATGGAGCTGTCTGGATGGCCTCTTCCAGGGCCTCAAACCAGAATGCCGCCGCTGCAGCAGTGACAGGCGCAATGCATGCAAGGGGCTGTAAAATAAAACCTTGTTGAATAAACATTTTCTTAAGGTAACCCTCCAATTTTTTATCCATTGGATCTGAAAAAGCACAACTGTCCTCAACCGGGATAGTGGTACGCTTTTGCTAAAGTAGAAACTGCTCCCTCGACCTTAGGGACCGTCTGCCATAAGTCCCGTGTAGTGGCATCTATTGGAAACATTTTTCTAAATATAGGAGGTGGGGAAAAGGGCACACCGGGTCTATCCCACTCCTTGCTAATAATTTCTGTAAGCCTTTTAGGTATAGGAAAAGCGTCAGTACACACCGGCACCGCATAGTATCTATCCAGCCTACACAATTTCTCTGGAATTGCAACTGTGTTACAGTCATTCAGAGCAGCTAATACCTCCCCAAGCAATACACGGAGGTTCTCAAGCTTAAATTTAAAATTAGAAATCTCTGAATCAGGTTTCCCCGAGTCAGAGATGTCACCCACAGACTGAAGCTCTCCGTCCTCATGTTCTGCATACTGTGACGCAGTATCAGACATGGCTCTAACAGCATTTGCGCGCTCTGTATCTCTCCTAACCCCAGAGCTATCGCGCTTGCCTCTTAATTCAGGCAATCTAGATAATACCTCTGACAGGGTATTATTCATGATTGCAGCCATGTCCTGCAAGGTAATCGCTATGGGCGTCCCTGATGTAATTGGCGCCATATTAGCGTGCGTCCCCTGAGCGGGAGGCGAAGGGTCTGACACGTGGGGAGAGTTAGTCGGCATAACTTCCCCCTCGACAGAACCCTCTGGTGATAATTCTTTTATAGATAAAGACTGATCTTTACTGTTTAAGGTGAAATCAATACATTTAGTACACATTCTCCTATGGGGCTCCACCATGGCTTTCAAACATAATGAACAAGTAGGTTCCTCTGTGTCAGACATGTTTAAACAGACTAGCAATGAGACTAGCAAGCTTGGAAAACACTTTAAAACAAGATTACAAGCAATATAAAAAACGTTACTGCGCCTTTAAGAAACACAAATTTTCCCAAATTTTGAAATAACATTGAAAAAATGCAGTTACACTAACGAAATTTTTAGTGTATGTAATAAATTAGCAGAGCATTGCACCCACTTGCAAATGGATGATTAACCCCTTAATGCCAAAAACGGAATAACAAATGACAAAAACGTTTTTTAAACAGTCACAACAACTGCCACAGCTCTACTGTGGCTTTTTACCTCCCTCAATACGACTTTTGAAGCCTTTTGAGCCCTTCAGAGAAGTCCTGGATCATGCAGGAAGAAGCTGGATGTCTGTGTCTGTAATTTTTGCTGTGCAAAAAAACGCTAAAATAGGCCCCTCACACTCATATTACAACAGTGGGAAGCCTCAGGGAACTGTTTCTAGGCAATATTCAAGCCAGCCATGTGGAAAAAACTAGGCCCCAATAAGTTTTATCACCAAATATATGTAAAAAACGATTAAACATGGCAGCAAACGTTTTAAAATACACTTTTATAAGAGTATGTATCTCTATTAATAAGCCTGATACCAGTCGCTATCACTGCATTTAAGGCTTTACTTACATTACTTCGGTATCAGCAGCATTTTCTAGCAAATTCCATCCCTAGAAAAATATTTTAACTGCACATACCTTATTACAGGAAAACCTGCACGCTACTCCCCCTCTGAAGTTACCTCACTCCTCAGAATATGTGAGAACAGCAAAGGATCTTAGTTACTTCTGCTAAGATCATAGAAAACGCAGGCAGATTCTTCTTCTAAATACTGCCTGAGATAAACAGTACACTCCGGTACCATTTAAAAATAACAAAATTTGATTGAAGAAATCAACTAAGTATAAAACACCACAGTCCTCTTACGACCTCCATCTTAGTTGAGAGTTGCAAGAGAATGACTGGGTATGGCAGTGAGGGGAGGAGCTATATAGCAGCTCTGCTGTGGGTGATCCTCTTGCAACTTCCTGTTGGGAAGGAGAATATCCCACAAGTAATGGATGATCCGTGGAATGGATACACTTAACAAGAGAAATAATCCACATCCCAAAATATTATTCTTTAAATGACAAGAAAAACTTAAAAAAACAGCAGAAGAATCAAACTGAAACAGATGCCTGAAGAACTTTTCTACCAAAAACTGCTTCTGAAGAAGCAAATACATAAAAACGGTAGAATTTAGTAAATGTATGTAAAGAAGGCCAAGTTGCCGCTCTGCAAATTTGATCAACTGAAGCTTCATTCTTAAAAGCCCACGAAGTGGAGACTGATCTAGTAGAATGGAGCTGTAATTCGCTGAGGCGGGGCCTGACCAGACTCTAAATAAGCTTGACGAATCAAAAGCTTTAACCAAGAAGCCAAGGAAATAGCAGAAGCCTTCTGACCTTTCCTAGGACCAGAAAATATAACAAATAGACTAGAAGTCTTCCTGAAATCTTTAGTAGCTTCAACATAATATTTCAAAGCTATTACCACATCCAAAGAATGTAAGGATCTTTACAAAGAATTCTTAGGATTAGAACACAAGGTAGGGACAACAATTTATCTACTAATGTTGTTAGAATTCACAACTTTAGGTAAAAATTGAAATGAAGTCCGCAAAACCGCCTTATCTTGATGAAAAATCAGAAAAGGAGATTCACAAGAAAGAGCAGATAGCTCAGAAACTCTTCTAGCAGAAGAGATGGCCAAAAGGAACAACACTTTCCAAGAAAGTAGTTTAATGTCCAAAGAATGCATAGGCTCAAATGGATGCGCCTGTAACGCCCTCAAAACCAAATTAAATTGATTTAATGACAGGCTTAATACGAACTAAAGCCTGTACAAAACCTTGAATATCAGGAAGTTTAGCAATCTTTCTGTGAAATAAAACAGAAAGAGCAGAGATTTGTCCCTTCAAAGAACTTGCAAACAAACCCTTATCCAAACCATCCTGAAGAAACTGTAAAATTCTAGGAATTCTAAAAGAATGCAAAGAGAATTTATGAGAAGAACACCATGAAATGCAAGTCTTCCAAACTCGATAATAAATCTTTCTAGAGACAGATTTACAAGCTTGTAACATAGTATTAATCACTGAGTCAGAGAAACCTCTATGACTTGGCACTAAGCGTTCAATTTCCATACCTTCAAATTTAATGATTTGAGATCCTGATGGAAAAACGGACCTTGAGACAGTAGGTCCGGCCTTAACGGAAGTAGCCAAGGTTGGCAACAGGACATCCGAACAAGATCTGCATACCAAAACCTGTGAGGCCATGCTGGAGCCACCAGCAACACAAATGATTGTTTCATTATGATTTTGGAGATCACTCTCGGAAGAAGAACTAGAGGCGGGAAAATATGAGCAGGTTGATAACACCAAGGAAGTGTGAGCGCAATCACTGCTTCCGCCTGAACATCCCTGAACCTGGACAGATATCTGGGAAGTTTCTTCTTTAGATGAGAGGCCATCCGATCTATCTTTGGAAGACCCCACATCTGAACAATCTGAGAAAACACATCTGGATGGAGGGACCACTCCCCGGATGTAAAGTCTGACGGCTGAGATAATCCGCCTCCCAATTGTCTACACCTGGGATATGCACCGCAGAGATTAGACAGGAGCTGGATTCCACCCAAGCAAGTATCCGAGATACTTCTTTCATAGCTTGGGGACTGTGAGTCCTACCCTGATGAGTGACATATGCCACAGTTGTGATATTGTCTGTCTGAAAACAAATGAACGGCTCTCTCTTCAACAGAGGCCAAAACTGAAGAGCTCTGAGAATTGCACGGAGTTCTAAAATATTGATTGGTAATCTCGCCTCTTGAGATTTCCAAACCCCTTGTGCTGTCAGAGATCCCCAAACAGCTCCCCAACCTGAAAGACCTGCATCTGTAGTAATCACAGTCCAGGTTGGCCGAACAAAAGAGGCCCCTTGAACTAAAAGCTGGTAATTTAACCACCACGTCAGAGAGTATCAAACATTGGGATTTAAGGATATTAATTGTGATATCTTTGTATAATCCCTGCACCGTTGATTCAACATACAAAGCTGGAGAGGTCTCATGTGAAAACGAGCAAAAGGAATCGTGTCTGATGCTGCAGTCATGAGGCCTTAAACTTCCATGCACATAGCCACTGAAGGGAATGACCGAGACTGAAAGAGCCAACAGTCTACAACCAATTTCAAACGTCTCTTGTCTGTTAGAGACAGAGTCATGGGCACTGAATCTACCTGGAAACCTAAAAAGGTGACCCTTGTCTGAGGAATCAAGAAACTTTTTGGTAAATTGATCCTCCAACCATGTTTTCGAAGAAACAACACTAGTTGATTTGTGTGAGATTCTGCAGAACGTAAAGACTGAGCTAATACCAAGATATCGTCCAAATAAGGAAACACTGCAATAACCTGCTCTCTGGTTACAGCGAGCAGGGCCCCGAGAACCTTTGAAAAGATTCTTGGAGCTGTAGCTAGGCAAAATGGAAGAGCAACAAATTGGTAATGCTTGTCTAGAAAAGATTATCTCAGGAATTGATAATGATCTGGATGAATCGGAATATGAAGGTATGCATCCTGCAAGTCTATTGTGGACATATAATGTCCTTGCTGAACAAAAAGCAGAATAGTCCTTATAGTCACCATCTTGAAAGTTGGTACTCTTACATAACGATTCAAAATTTTCAGATCCAGAACTGGTCTGAATGAATTTTCCTTCTTTGGGACAATGAATAGATTTGAATAAAACCCCAGACCTTGTTCCTGAAAAGGAACTGGAATAATTACCCCTTAAAACTCCATGTCTGAAACACATGTCAGGAAAGCCTGAGCTTTTACTGGATTTGCAGGGATACGTGAGAGAAAAAATCTTCTCACAGGAGGTCTTACTCTGAATCCTATTCGATACCCCTGAGAGACAATGCTCTGAATCCATTGATTTTGGACAGAATTTATCCAAACATCCTTGAAAAACATTAATCTGCCCCCTACCAGCTGAGCTGGAATGAGGGCCGCACCTTCATGCGGACTTAGGGGCTGACTTTGGTTTCTTAAATGGCTTGGATTTATTCCAATTTGAGGAAGGCTTCCAATTGGAAACAGATTCCTTGGGGGAAGGATTAGATGTTTGTTCCATATTTTGTCGAAAGGAAGCCTTAGATATACCCTTAGGTTATTTATCCTGAGGCAAATAAACTCCCTTTCCCCCAGTAACAGTTGAAATAATAGAATCCAACTGAGAACTAGGGCTGCAACAACTAATCGGTAAGTTTGATCATAAAAATAGTTGTCAACAAATCTCATTATCAATTAGGTGGTCAGCGATTAGTTGGTCAGTTGCACAGCACCAGCTGCTTTAATCCGATGATCTACTGCAACTAAGATTGTGCAAAAAAAAACAGAATTTATTTAGTTTTTTAATCGTTTTTCTATCCGATTAATCGGACAATAATCATCCGATTAATCGGATAGAAAAAATAATAATAAATAAAAATGTTTGCACAATACCATGTGCAGGAGTTCATCGGATTGAAGCAGCTGGTGCTGTGCAATTAACCAACTAATCGCTGACCACCTAATTGATAATGAGATTCTTTGACAACTATTTTTATGATCAATCTTACCGATTAGTTGTTGCAGCCCTACTGAGAACCAAATAAATTATTACCTTGGAAAGAAAGAGATAGTAATCTAGACTTAAATGTCATATCAGCATTCCAAGATTTAAGCCACAAAGCTCTTCTAGCCAAAATAGCTAAAGAAATAGATTTAACATCAATTTTGATAATATCAAAATTGGCATCACAAATAAAATGATTAGCATGTTGCAGCAAGCGAACAATGCTAGATATGTCAGAATCCAATTCTTGTTGCGCTAAATTCTCCAACCAAAAAGTTGAAGCAGCCGCAACATCAGCCAAAGAAATTGCAGGCCTGAGAAGATGACCTGAATATAAATAGGCTTTCCTTAGATAAGATTCAAGTTTCCTAGCTAATGGATCTTTAAAAGAAGTACTGTCTTCCATAGGAATAGTGGTACGTTTAGCAAGAGTAGAGATAGCCCCATCAACCGTGGGGGTCTTTTCCCAAAACTCTATTGAAATTGCCAGCAAGGGATACAATTTTTTAAACCTTGAAGAAGGAATAAAAGAAGTACCCGGCTTATTCCATTCCTTAGAAATCATATCAGAAATAGAATCAGGAATAGGAAAAACCTCTGGATTAACCACAGGAGGTTTAAAAACAGCATTTAAACGTTTACTAGTTTTAACGTCAAGAGGACTGGCTTCCTCAATATCCAAAGTAATTAACACTTTTAACAAAGAACGAATATACTACATTTTAAATAAATAAGATTATTTGTCAGTGTCAATATCTGAGGAAGGATCTTCTGAATCAGATAGATCCTCATCAGAAGAGGATAAATCATTATGCTGTCGGTCATTTGAAATTTTATCAACTTTATGAGAAGTTTTAAAAGACCTTTTACGTTTATTAGAAGGTGGAAATGCAGAAAAAGCCTTCTGAATAGAATCAGTAACAAATTCTTTAAAATTCATAGGTATATCATGTACATTAGATGTTGAAGGAACTGCAACCGGCAATATACTATTACTGATGGACACATTATCTGCATGTAAAAGTTTATCATGACAACTATTACAAATGACATTTGGAGATAAAATTTCCACAATCTTACAAAAAATGCACTTAGCTTTGGTAGAACTGATGTCAGGCAGCAAAGTTCCAACAGATACTTCTGAGACAGGATCAGATTGAGACATCTTGCAAAATGTAAAAGAAAAAACAATATATAAAGCAAAATTATCAATTTCCTTATATGACAGTTTCAGGAATGGGAAAAAATGCAAAAAGCATAGCCCTCTGACATAGAGAAAGGCAAAAAGTAATGGGGTATAAAATTAATGAAAAATTTAGGCGGCAAGTATGACGCACAACGTAACTGAAAATTTTTTGGCGCCAACAACATCCGGAAATGACACACTCGCGTCACTTACAACGCAACCATGTGTTAAGACTCGGCGTCAACTACGACGCCGGAAATGACGAACTTACGTCAACGAACGTACTTTTGCGCCAAAAAAATTATCGCGCCAAGAATGACGCAATAAAGTCTAGCATTTGGCGCACCCGCGGGCCTAAAACTGCCTGCAATCTGCAAGAAAAATGTAGTCTGTTTTGAAAAAACTAAATTTATGCTTACCCGATAAAACAATTTATGCTTACCTGATAAATTCCTTTCTCCTGTAGTGTAGTCAGTCCACGGGTCATCATTACTTATGGGATATTAACTCCTCCCCAACAGGAAGTGCAAGAGGATCACCCAAGCAGAGCTGCTATATAGCTCCTCCCCTCTACGTCACACCCAGTCATTCGACCAGGAACCAAACGAGAAAGGAGAAACTATAGGGTGCAGTGGTGACTGGAGTATAATAAAAAAATTTAGACCTGCCTTAAAAAACAGGGCGGGCCGTGGACTGACTACACTACAGGAGAAAGGAATTTATCAGGTAAGCATAAATTATGTTTTCTCCTGTTAAGTGTAGTCAGTCCACGGGTCATCATTACTTATGGGATACCAATACAAAAGCTAAGTACACGGATGACGGGAGGGACAGGCAGGATCTCTATACGGAAGGAACCACTGCCTGAAGAACCTTTCTCCCAAAAACAGCCTCCGAAGAAGCAAAAGTGTCAAATTTGTAAAATTTGGAAAAAGTATGAAGAGAAGACCAAGTTGCAGCCTTGCAAATCTGTTCAACAGAGGCCTCATTCTTAAAGGCCCACGTGGAAGCCACAGCTCTAGTAGAATGAGCTGTAATCCTTTCAGGAGGTTGCTGTCCAGCAGTCTCATAGGCTAAACGTATTATGCTACGAAGCCAAAAGGATAGAGAGGTAGCAGATGCTCTTTGACCTCTCCTCTATCCAGAATAAACGACAAACAGGGAAGAAGTTTGTCGAAAATCTTTAGTTGCCTGTAAATAAAATTTCAGGGCACAGACTACATCTAAATTGTGTAGAAGTCGTTCCTTCTTTGAGGAAGGGTTAGGACACAATGATGGAACAACAATCTCTTGATTGATATTCTTGTTAGTGACTACCTTAGGTAAGAACCCAGGTTTAGTACGCAGAACTACGTTATCTGAATGAAAAATCAGATACAGAGAATCACAATGTAAGGCTGATAATTCAGAGACTCTACGAGCCGAGGAAATAGCCATTAAAAACAGAACTTTCCAAGATAACAGCTTGATATCAATGGAGTGAAGGGGTTCAAACGGAACACCCTGTAAAACGTTAAGAACTAAGTTTAAGCTCCACGGCGGAGCAACAGATTTAAACACAGGCTTAATCCTGGCCAAAGCCTGACAAAAAGCCTGAACGTCTGGAACTTCTGACACGCTTGTGTAAAAGGATGGACAGAGCTGAGATCTGTCCCTTTAACGAACTAGCAGATAAACCCTTTTCTAAACCTTCTTGTAGAAAAGACAATATCCTAGGAATCCTAACCTTACTCCATGAGTAACCCTTGGATTCGCACCAGTGTAAATATTTATGCCATATCTTATGGTAAATTTTCCTGGTAACAGGTTTCCTAGCCTGTATTAAGGTATCAATTACTGGCTCTGAAAATCCACGCTTTGATAAAATTAAGCGTTCAATTTCCATGCAGTCAGCTTCAGAGAAATTAGGTTTTGATGTTTGAAAGGACCCTGAATTAGAAGGTCCTGTCTCAGAGGCAGAGACCAAGGTGGACAGGATGACATGTCCACTAGATCTGCATACCAGGTCCTGCGTGGCCACGCAGGCGCTATTAGAATCACTGATGCTTTCTCCTGTTTGATCCTTGCAATCAAACGAAGAAGCATCGGGAATGGTGGAAACACATAAGCCATCCTGAAGGTCCAAGGTGCTGTCAAGGCATCTATCAGGGCCGCTCCCGGGTCCCTGGACCTGGACCCGTAACGAGGAAGCTTGGCGTTCTGGCGAGACGCCATGAGATCCATATCTGGTTTGCCCCAACGTCGAAGTATTTGGGCAAAGACCTCCGGATGAAGTTCCCACTCCCCCGGATAAAAAGTCTGGCGACTTAGGAAATCCGCCTCCCAGTTGTCCACTCCTGGGATGTGGATCGCTGACAGGTGGCAAGAGTGAGACTCTGCCCAGCGAATTATCTTTGATACTTCCATCATCGCTAGGGAACTTCTTGTCCCTCCCTGATGGTTGATGTAAGCCACAGTCGTGATGTTGTCCGACTGAAACCTGATAAACCTCAGAGTTGCTAACTGAGGCCAAGCCAGTAGGGCATTGAGAACTGCTCTCAATTCCAGAATGTTTATTGGAAGGAGACTCTCCTCTTGAGTCCATGATCCCTGAGCCTTTAGGGAATTCCAGACAGCGCCCCAACCTAGAAGGCTGGCGTCTGTAGTTACAATTGTCCAGTCTGGTCTGCTGAAGGGCATCCCCCTGGACAGATGCGGTCGAGAAAGCCACCATAGAAGAGAATCTCTGGTCTCCTGATCCAGATTCAGCGTAGGGGACAAATCTGAGTAATCCCCATTCCACTGACTTAGCATGCACAATTGCAGCGGTCTGAGGTGCAGGCGTGCAAAAGGAACTATGTCCATTGCCGCTACCATTAAGCCGATTACCTCCATGCATTGAGCCACTGACGGGTGTTGAATAGAATGAAGGACACGGCAAGCATTTAGAAGCTTTGTTAACCTGTCCTCTGTCAGGTAAATTTTCATTTCTACAGAATCTATAAGAGTCCCCAAGAAGGGAACTCTTGTGAGTGGTAAGAGAGAACTCTTCTCCTCGTTCACTTTCCACCCATGCGACCTTAGAAAAGCCAGTACTAACTCTGTATGAGACTTGGCAGTTTGAAAGCTTGACGCTTGTATCAGAATGTCGTCTAGGTACGGAGCTACCGAAATTCCTCGCGGTCTTAGTACTGCCAGAAGAGAGCCCAGAACCTTTGTAAAGATTCTTGGAGCCGTAGCCAACCCGAAGGGAAGAGCTACAAACTGGTAATGCCTGTCTAGGAAGGCAAACCTTAGATACCGGTAATGTTCTCTGTGAATCGGTATGTGAAGGTAAGCATCCTTTAAATCCACTGTGGTCATGTACTGACCTCTTTGGATCATGGGTAAGATTGTCCGAATAGTTTCCATCTTGAACGATGGAACTCTTAGGAATTTGTTTAGGATCTTTAAATCCAATATTGGTCTGAAGGTTCCCTCTTTTTTGGGAACCACAAACAGATTTGAGTAAAACCCTTGTCCGTGTTCCGACCGCGGAACTGGGTGGATCACTCCCATTAGTAAAAGGTCTTGTACACAGCGTAGAAACGCCTCTTTCTTTATCTGGTTTGTTGACAACCTTGAAAGGTGAAATCTCCCTTGTGGAGGAGAAGCTTTGAAGTCCAGAAGATATCCCTGAGATATGATCTCCAACGCCCAGGGATCCTGGACATCTCTTGCCCAAGCCTGTGCGAAGAGAGAGTCTGCCCCCCACTAGATCCGCTTCCGGATCGGGGGCCCTCACTTCATGCTGTCTTAGGGGCAGCAGCAGGTTTTCTGGCCTGCTTGCCCTTGTTCCAGGTCTGGTTAGGTTTCCAGCCTTGTCTGTAGCGAGCAACAGCTCCTTCCTGTTTTGGAGCAGAGGAAGTTGATGCTGCTCCTGCCTTGAAGTTACGAAAGGCACGAAAATTAGACTGTCTAGCCCTAGGTTTGGCTCTGTCTTGAGGCAGGGCATGGCCTGTACCTCCCGTAATATCAGCGATAATTTCTTTCAAACCGGGCCCGAATAAAGTCTGCCCCTTGAAAGGTATGTTAAGTAATTTCGATTTAGAAGTTACATCAGCTGACCAGGATTTTAGCCACAGCGCTCTGCGTGCCTGAATGGCGAATCCGGAATTCTTAGCCGTAAGTTTAGTTAAATGTACTACGGCATCAGAAATAAATGAATTAGCTAGCTTAAGGGTTTTAAGCTTAAGTGAAATCTCATCTAATGTCGCTGAACAAACATTTTCTTAAGGTAACCCTCTAACTTTTTATCCATTGGATCTGAAAAAGCACAGCTATCCTCCACCGGGATAGTGGTACGCTTAGCTAAAGTAGAAACTGCTCCCTCCACCTTAGGGACCGTTTGCCATAAGTCCCGTGTGGTGGCGTCTATTGGAAACATTTTTCTGAATATAGGAGGGGGTGAGAAAGGCACACCGGGTCTGTCCCACTCCTTAGTAATAATTTCAGTAAGTCTCTTAGGTATATGAAAAACGTCAGTACTCGTCGGTACCGCAAAATATTTATCCAACCTACACATTTTCTCTGGGATTGCAACTGTGTTACAATCATTCAGAGCCGCAAACACCTCCCCTAGCAACACACGGAGGTTTTCCAGCTTAAACTTAAAATTTGAAATGTCTGAATCCAATTTATTTGGATCAGATCCGTCACCCGCAGAATGAAGCTCTCCGTCCTCATGCTCTGCATATTGTGACGCAGTATCAGACATGGCCCTAGCATTATCAGCATACTCTGTTCTCATCCCAGAGTGATCTCGTTTACCTCTAAGTTCTGGCAATTTAGACAAAACTTCAGTCATAACATTAGCTATGTCTTGTAAAGTGATTTGTAATGGCCGCCCTGATGTACTTGGCGTTACAATATCACGCACCTCCTGAGCGGGAGATGCAGGTACTGACACGTGAGGCAAGTTAGTCGGCATAACTTCCCTCTCGTTGTCTGGTGAATGTTGCTTAACATGTACAGATTGACTTTTATTTAAAGTAGCATCAATGCAATTAGTACATAAATTTCTATTGGGCTCCACCTCGGCTTTTGAACATATTGCACAAAGAGTTTCCTCTGAGTCAGACATGTTTAAACAAACTAGCAATTAGACTAGCAAGCTTGGAAATACTTTTCAACTAAATTTACAAGCAATATG
The DNA here is from genome assembly GCF_027579735.1 of Bombina bombina. NCBI lineage: Eukaryota > Metazoa > Chordata > Amphibia > Anura > Bombinatoridae > Bombina > Bombina bombina. Next base: position 735,638,697 of record NC_069504.1, on the reverse strand, counting down.
TAAAAACGTTACTGTGCCTTTAAGAAGCACACAAAAACTGTCACAGTTGAATAACAATGAACCGGATTAGTTATATAAACCAAAATTAGCAAGGGATTGCACACATTAGCAATGGATGATTAACCCTTAATATCAGAACAATTGACAATATAAACGTTTTTATCACAGTCAAGCACAGTCTCACAGATCTGCTGTGAGTGATTACCTCCCTCAAAACTAGTTTTGAAGACCCCTGAGCTCTGTGGAGACGTCCTGGATCATGCAGGGAGAAAAAGACAGACTGTGACTGAATTTCTGATGCGTAGTAAAAGCCAAAATAGGCCCCTCCCACTCACACTACAACAGTGAGGGGAGCTCAGTAAACTGTTTTAATTTAAAACAACGACAGCCATGTGGAAAATAAAGCCCAAAACAATTTTCACCAAGTACCTCAGATAATTAAACGATTTAACATGCCAGCAAACGTTTAAAATCTAATATATGAAATGTCTTTAAGAAGCCTGCTGCTAGTCGCTCCCACTGCAAGTTAGGCTAAAAGATATATGCATACAGTATTTTCCCAGTGAAGTGCCATTCCCCAGAAATACTTAAGTGTTAACATATATACATGTCAGCCTGATACCAGTTGCTACTACTGCATTTAAGGCTGTACTTACATTATATCGGTATTAGCAGTATTTTCAAAGTCAATTCCATTCCTTAGAAAATAATATACTGCAACATACCTCTTTGAAGGTGAACCTGCCCGCTGTCCCCTGATCTGAAGTTACCTTACTCCTCAGAATGGCCGAGAACAGCAAACGGATCTTAGTTACGTCCGCTAAGATCATATACAAAAAACTCAGGTAGATTCTTCTTCAAATTCTGCCTGAGAAGGAAACAACACACTCCGGTGTCGTTTAAAATAACAAACTTTTGATTGAAGATATAAAAAACTAAGTTTAATCACCACAGTCCTCTCACACATCCTATCTATTAGTTGGGTGCAAGAGAATGACTGGGTGTGACGTAGAGGGGAGGAGCTATATAGCAGCTCTGCTTGGGTGATCCTCTTGCACTTCCTGTTGGGGAGGAGTTAATATCCCATAAGTAATGATGACCCGTGGACTGACTACACTTAACAGGAGAAATTTCTTTCTTTTGCGATGTACCGAGTCCACGGATTCATCCTAACTTGTGGGATATTGTCCTTCCTGACAGGAAGTAGCAAAGAGAGCACCACATCAGAGCTGTCTATATAGCTCCCCCATTAACTCCACCCCCCAGTCATTCGACCGAAGGCCAAGGAAGAAAAGGAGAAACTATAAGGTGCAGAGGTGACTGAAGTTAACATAAAAAAATACTATCGGTCTTGAATAGACAGGGCGGGCCGTGGACTCGGTACATCGCAAAAGAAAGAAATTTATCAGGTAAGCATAAATTTTGTTTTCTTTTGCATGCTGTACCGAGTCCACGGATTCATCCTAACTTGTTGGATACCAATACCAAAGCTTTAGAACACGGATGAAGGGAGGGACAAGACAGGAACCTAAACGGAAGGCACCACTGCTTGCAAAACCTTTCTCCCAAAAATAGCCTCCGAAGAAGCAAAAGTATCAAAAAAAGATTCAAACTCCAAGGAGGAGCAAAAGATCTAAACACAGGTCTGATCCTAACAGAATCTTAACAAATGACTACACATCAGGAAGCTCAGCGAACCTCTTGTGCAGTTACACAGACAGGGCCAAAATCTGCCCCCTCGGGGGACTTGCAGAAAGGCCCTTCTCCAGTTCATCCTGGAGAACAGAACAAGTAGGTCCTCCACACCTTATGATAGATGCGACGAGCAACCAGCTACAAGCTTGAATGAGAGTAAAAATAACACTCTCAGAAAATCCTCCCATGGCTAGGACTAAGCATTCAATCTCCACGCAGTCAGCCTCAAAGATCTAGACATAGATGAACAGAGACCTTGGTCAGCAGATCCCTGCGACAAGGTAACTTCTACGAAGGAGATAACGACATCCCCACTAGTCCGCGAACCATATCCTTCGCGGCCAAGACAGAATAATCAGTATCACTGACGCCTGCTTGATTCGAGCCTCTACACTAGTAAGTAGTGGTAACGGGCGTAAAAGATAATTTGGATTGAACCTCCAAGGTCCTGCTAATGCATCTGTTGGCTCCGGCTAAGGATCCCTGTACCTCGACCCATATCTGGGTAATGAGACATCATAAGATCTTCTTCTTGCAAATTTCCACAAACCCTCGGGATGGAGAGACCAATCCCCCCGGATTAAAATATTGTCTGCTGAGGAAATCCGCATCCCAGTTGTCCACACTCGGAATGTGGATCGCTGACAGTGAACAAATGTGGGTCTCAGCCCACTCCAGAATCCAAGATACTTCCCTCATAGCTAGGGAGCTACTCGTTCCCCCCTGATGGTTGATGTAAGCCAATGAGGATATATTATCTGATTGGAAACTGATAAACTGGGACAAACCTAGTGGAGGCCAAACCTTCAGAGCATTGTATATTGCCCTAAGATCCCAAATGTGATCGGGAAGGAGCTTTTCCTCCTGAGCCTATAGGAACTGTGCCTTCCTGGCACCTCAAACAGCTCGCCATCCTGACAGACTCGCAACCATAGTCACAATTACCGAGGAGACAGACATCCCTTCAACAAGGGATCCGAACAAAAAAACTAAGAGAGCGATTCTCTCGATCGGTTGTCAAGAGAAATCGGTTGAGACAGATCCGAATGATCGCCATTCCACTGCTTCAGTATGCGCAGTCTGAGGTGAAACCTGGCAAAGGAAAAGCTGTCCCTGCTGGACAACATGAGACCAATCACCTCCATACACTGAGCCACAGATGGCCTTAAGGAGGTCTGGAGGGCAAGACATGTCGAGCAACGTCTCTGGTCTGTTAGAAATGTTCTCATGTCCAAGCAGACTATTATAGTACCCGAGAATTCTACCCAGGTACTTGATACAAGAGAACTCTCTCTAGATTTATCTTCCATCCATGGGATCGAAGAAGACAGAGGAAATATTCGAATGGTCCACTCTCCGAAAAACATCTTGGAGAATGCCGCGTTAGCCGGGAATCAAACCCGTGTCAACTACATGGAAGGCAGCTATGCTCACCACTATACCAGCTAGAACAAACAGAATATCAATAAACTGGAAGTGCTGGTCCAGGAACGCAAACCTTAGGAACTGGAAGTGGCCCTTGAGGATTGGTACGTGAAGGGAGCATCCTTCAGATCTATCGTGGTCATGAACTGCCCTTCTCGAACGAGAGGAAGAATGGACCAATTGTCTCCCTCTTAAATGAGCGGACATTTAAAAAACTAAGCACTACAGGTCCAAAATCAGACGGAAAGTTCCCTCCGTCTTTGGAACCACGAAAAGATTTGAATAGTATCCCAAACCTCTCACATCGATAGGCACCGGAACAATAACTCCTAAGAGGACAGATCCCGTACGCACCCCAGAAAGGCTTGTAACCCTGAGCTATGACCTACAGGACCCATGGATCTTGCACGTCCCTGAACCAAGCGGCTGAAAAGAGCAACATTCTGCCCCTACACGATCCAGAAGAGGACCGGGGACCGCCCGATCATGCAGACTTAGACTCCGCGGGCTTCTTGCTCTGCTTAGATTTATTCCAGGACTGAGCAGGCTTCCAAGAGCTCTTGGTTTGCTCAGGCTTAGTGGAGGACTGCTGACATGGGCTTTATCAAAACGAAAAGAACGAAAATTGTCCTTTAAACTCGTTCATATTCTCTTGTGGTAAAAGGGCCCCTTGCCCCCTGTTACCGTGGAGATAATTGACTCCAGGCCTCAGGAGATAGACCCTGTCTTCTAGCGTTATCATGCATGTATAAAAAATTAACAGAAACACGGCCTTTCAAGTGTGACAGGTTAGTAGCATCGCTCCTGACATGGACTTGAGAGCAGAAAGCAGGCAGCGAAACTCGTCAACACTGATTGCTTAAGGAGCTGTTAATATGAGTCGGGATGGTTTTGCAGAAGAACTCCCCTTGCATCTCCGGACTCTAACTTTCACCCATGCTCTCACTGAGAGGCTGACAGGACTACTTAAAACTCCTGTTCCATTGGCCAGGTTCTTAATTCTCACAAGTAAAGAATGAAGCAGTGGACTTCCCTCCCATTAAGATGGAAAAGGAACAACAATTTCTCCCACTCCTTGGAAACGTACAGGAAACACTATAGCTTAGGTTTAAACACTATATCCATCTTATGAGCCTAATTTTCCTCAGCTGGTTTAGATTCAGGCACATCCAGCGTGGACAGCACCTCTCTCAGTAAATACCTCAGGTGTTCAACTTTAAACCTGAAAAAAAAAATTAATTTTTTTTTAATCTGGAGCTTTTTCATCGGATGAGTCTGATGATGAAAGTTCCCCCTCAGAACTAGCTGAGGAATTATCCTAATCAGAAAGTTGGACATGACTGAGCACCGCAGCCTCCAGTAAACTACTAGACATAAAGGGACAGTAAAGGTTCAGAATAATGTTATATAACTCTGCACACGGTGCAGAATTATGTAACATTATTTAAGCGGTAACTTCAAAAATTAAAAGTATTTTCAGATTTTGCAGTGTAACGGTGGACTCGGCTCCAGGATCTACTGAACCGGTCTTGGATATCCAAAGCGCTTTGCTGGCTTGCTGGCTAGTCACAGCACGCCCAGTCATGCTATTGGAATAAATGTAGCTCGCTCCCGGCTCTGGTCTAGTAGCGGGAGCGAGCTACATTTATTCCAATAGTGCGAACAGGCGTGCTGTGACTAGCCAGCAAAGCGCTTTGGATATCCAAGACCCGCTTAGTAGATCCTGGAGCAGAGTCCAATGTTACACTGCAAAATCTGAAAATACTTTTAATTTTTTAAGTTACCGCTTAAATAATTTTATGTAATTCTGCACTGTGTGCAGAATTATATAACATTATTCTGAACCTTTACTGTCCCTTTAAACTCAGAAGAGTCATGCTTAAAGGGATAGTAAAGTAAAAAAAAATAGTTCATGGTTTAAATAGGGCATGTAATTTTAAACAACTTTCCAAATTACTTTTATTACCAATTTTGCTTTGTTCTCTTGGAATTCTTAGTTGAAAGTTAAATCTAGGAGGTTTATGTGCTAATTTCTTAGACCTTGAAGACTGCCTCTAATCTGAAAGCATTTTGACAGTTTTTAAACACTAGAGGGCGTTAGTTCATGTGTTTAATATAGGTAACATTGAGCTCAGGCACGTGAAGCTCCTAGGAGTCGGCACTGATTGGCTAAAAAATGCAAGTCTGTAAACAAAACTGAAATAAGGGGGCAGTTTGCAGAGGCATAGATACAAGGTTATCACAAAGGTAAAAAGTATATTATTATTACTGTGTTGGTTATGCAAAATTGGGGAATGGGTAATAAAGGGATTATCTACCTTTTTAAACAACAAAAATTCTTGTGTTTACTGACCCTTTAACCTTCCTTTTCTTTTTTCCCCACAAGAAGCAAAAAGGCTGCAAAATCTTGAGAAAAAACGCTGGCCTCAGAAGATGATTAAGGAGCCGGGTCGCAGGGTACTGCTTGTTTTATTATTTGTTGCAGTATTGGCATATCAGGGCTAGAAACTGTGAGGCCGCAGAGTCACCAGAATTAGGGTGAACAGGAGACAGTATAACAGACATCTTGGTACTCAGATCAGATAGAGCTTGTACTTAGCTATAGAGGAATCTATAAGTAATCTCAATAATATCTTATCTAACCTCTTCCAAGCCTTGTTAGGGCATGTCTCACCACCTCCCGGTAAGGCCACCTCTCACAGTGCAGCCAAGTGTACAGTAGACACCGGAACACTGTGCCCACGAAATACACGCTGAAAAAGGGGCAGATTGGCGCCAAAATTGTGCAATGTCAGCACGGCCTTCAACTACGCTCAACTCTCTGCCATATGTACCAACCTGCTAGTAACAAGGCTGTAAAATCCATAGAGGCTGTGTCGCTCTCCCCGACTGTACCCACTTTAGATGTAAACATCTTCCCCTCAGGTTTACTGCAGACTGAACTCCACTGGAATTATACTGTCTGCCTACAAGGGCATTCCATACCTGCGTGCACCGGATCACTGATTTAAGTGTCCGGTGCCATTCATAGAGGAAGGATATGTAAAAAGACCTCTCAACCCTATCGTGAGCTTCAGAGTCACGAAAATTATGTAAATCATCTAATTTTTGTCCACCTCCATCGGAGGTTTCCAGCAATAAAAAGGAAAATTATGCTTACCTGATAAATTTATTTCTTTTACGATATGACAAGTCCACTGATTTCATCCTTACTTATGGGATATCGCCTTCTGGTCAGCAGGAGGAGGCAAAGAGCTCCACAGCAGAGCTGTATATATAGCCCCTCCCTTCCCTCCCCCTCCAGTCATTCGACCAAAGTTAGGAAGAGAAAGGAAAAGCCAAGGAGCAGAGGTGGCTGAAGTTAAACAAAAATAAAAACCTGTCTTTAGAAAAAAAATGACAGGGAGGGCCGTGGACTCGTCATATTGTAAAAGAAATACATTTATCAGGTAAGCATAAATTTCCTTTTCTTTTACAAGATATGACGAGTCCACAGATTTCATCCTTACATATGGGATACAATACCAAAGCTATTAGGACACAGATGAAAGGGAGGGACAAGACAGGAACCTAAATGGAAGGCACCACTGCTTGAAGAACCTTTCTCCCAAAAACAGCCTCAGATGAACCAAAAGTATCAAATTTGAAAAATTTGGAAAAAGTGTGAAGAGACGACCAAGTTACAGCCTTGCAAATCTGTTCAACAGAAGCATTATTTTTAAATGCCCATGAAGAACCACAGCCCTAATAGAATGAGCCGTAATTCGTTCTGGAGGCTGCTGTCCAGCAGTCTCATATGCAAGACGGATGATACTCTTCAGCCAAAAAGAAAGAGAGGTAGCCGTAGCTTTCTGACCCCTACCTTTCCCAGCAAAAACAACAAATAATGAAAATGTTTGACGAAAATCCTTAGTCGCCTACAAGTAAAACCTTAAGGCACGAACTACGTCCAAGTTGTGTAACATACGCTCCTTCTTAGAAGAAGGGTTAGGACATAATGAAGGAACAATAATTTCCTGATTAATATTCTTGTTAGAAACAACCTTAGGAAGAAAACCAAATTTGGTACGTAACACCACCTTATCCGAATGGAAAATAAGATACGGAAAATCACAGTGTAATGCCGAAAGCTCAGAAACTCTGCGAGCAGAAGAAATAGCAATAAAAAAAAAACTTTCCAAGATAATAACTTGATATCTATGGAATGCATAGGTTCAAACAGAACCCCTGGAAGAACGTTAAGAACTAAATTCAAGCTCCAAGGAGGAGCAATTGGTCTAAACATAGGCCGGATTCTAGTCAGGGCCTGACAAAAAGATTAATCTTGGAGAAAAGAGAAAATCCTGGGAATCCTTATCCTACTCCATGAGTAGCCCTTGGATTCGCACCAATAAAGATATTTACACCATATCTTATGGTAAATTTATCTAGTAATAGGCTTGCGTGCCTGAATCAAGGTATCAATGACCGAATCAGAGAACCCTCGCTTAGATAAAATCAAGCGTTCAATTTCCAAGCAGTCAGCTGCAGAGAAATTAGATTCGGATGATGGAAGGGTCCCTGAATAAGAAGGTCCTGCCTCAATGGAAGCTTCCACGGCAGCAGAGAGGACATGTCCACCAGATCGGCATACCAAGCCCTGCAAGGCCACGCAGGAACGATTAGAATCCCCAAAACCCTCTCCTGTTTGATCCGTGCAATTACCCGGAGAAGGAGAGCAAACGGTGGAGACACATAAGCTAGGTTGAACGACCAAGGCACTGCCAAGGCATCTATCAGTTCGGCCTGAGGATCCCTGGACCTGGATCCGTATCTCGGGAGCTTGGCGTTCTGACAAGACTTACAAACTAAAGTCACCTTGTCCCCCTGTTTCCTGGCCGATAACTGCTCCCTCGGCTTCAGGTGACAGGGACAAGAGACCATAAACTACAAGTTAAGAAGTTTAAAACCAAAGATAGTGCACCGAGGTGCTTACTATTTACACAACAAACGTGTTTCGGCTGTTAGTAGCAGCCTTTTTCAATGTGGCAAGGACAAGCCGAGGCCCGGGTGCCACCCCTTCTTATAGTCCTGAGCAACCGGTGAGCTGACCAATCACACACAAGGGGCGAGATACGCCCCGTAAAGCACCAATAACTGACGCCTAAGAGAAGGCTTGTGTTCTATAAGGTATCTGATTGGTTCTAACTCTGATATGGAGCTCCTACGATCAGTGTAATACTAACATTGTTCAGTTATGGATTAAACCCGTTTATTATCGTATGGACATCAGATTAAATTATTTTATAGTGAATAACCTATATACCCTTGGGAGACATTTCCCTTGTGGCGTCTGTTTTTGAACAAGCAGAAATTTTACTGTGTTGTCATATATCGCATCTATAGTTATCCGTGCATGGAACATAAGTTAACCAATGGATGCGATTCTCTCATTCACTCACGTTTTATAGGCAATCCTATTGGTCTTAATGAAAAGCACAAGTCAAAATTAGAGCTGTAATTATACAGAAATGCCAGCTCATGGTCAAAGTATTCAAGGTATAACATATAAACCTCAGCTTGGGTTTTGCCTAGACTTAGAGGTACATTTCACACAGATTACACAGCGGCACAAGTGAAAAAGGTCCCTGTACAAATTAACATGTATCCCCATATATTCAGGATGCAAGAGTTAAAAATCTTCTAGATGCACTAGAAGATTTTTAAGATTTTTAACTCTTGCATCCTGAATATATGGGGATACATGTTAATTTGTACAGGGACCTTTTTCACTTGGGAAATGTCTCCCAAGGGTATATAGGTTATTCACTATAATATAATTTAATCTGATGTCCATACGATAATAAACAAGTTTAATCCATAACTGAACAATGTTAGTATTACACTGATCGTAGGAGCTCCATATCAGAGTTAGAACCAATCAGATACCTTATAGAACACAAGCCTTCTCTTAGGCGTCAGTTATTGGTGCTTTACGGGGCGTATCTCGCCCCTTGTGTGTGATTGGTCAGCTCACCGGTTGCTCAGGACTATAAGAAGGGGTGGCACCCAGGCCTCGGCTTGTCCTTGCCACATTGAAAAAGGCTGCTACTAACAGCCGAAACGCGTTTGTTGTGTAAATAGTAAGCACCTCGGTGCACTATCTTTGGTTTTAAACTTCTTAACTTCTAGTTTATAGTCTCTTGTCCCTGTCACCTGAAGCCGAGGGAGCAGTTATCGGCCAGGAAACAGGGGGACAAGGTGACTTTAGTTTGTAAGTTGTATAGGTATTTTCGATATATAAGGCCACCCTGAATCACATATTATATTACATTATATATGTTTTTAACTTGATACAATTAAAAATTCAATTTTTTTATATCTTTACTATTTAGTAGGAATGAGTGCTAACACACCCCAATCTTGAGGGTTTCTTATATCCTCTTTCTTCTTTTGATTAATTTAATTTTGTGGGGTTAGCACCGGAATTATTTTCCTTTTCCTTTATTCCACTAGTTTACTTTATCTAGTGCCAGTTCTCTACTCCCAATATAATACGTTCTGACAAGACGTCATCAGATCCAGCTCCGGTCTGCCCCACCTGAGAATCAGGGTTGCAAAGACCTCCGGATGGAGTTCCCATTTCCCCGGATGAAACGGCTGTCTGCTCAAAAAATCGGTCTCCCAGTTGTCCACCCCTGGGATGTAGATTGCTGACAGATAACAAGAGTGAGCCTCCACCCACCAAATTATCTTGGATACTTCTGTCATCGCTAAGGAACTCCTTGTTCCTCCCTGATAATTGATGTAAGCTACAGTCGTGATGTTGTCCGACTGAAATCGGATTAATTTGGCCAAATTTAAGACAAAGCTTGAAGCGCATTGAATATTGCTCTCAACTCCAGAATACTGATGTGAAGTAGAGACTCCGACCGAGTCCACACACCCTGAGCGTTCAGGGAATTCCAGACTGCAACCCATCCTAGTAGACTGGCATCCATTGTCACTATCACCCATGAAGGTCTGCAGAACCAGCGACAACCACCAAAGAAGAGTCTCTGGTCTCCTGATCCAGATCTATCTGAGGAGACAAATCTGTATAATCTCCATTCCACTGCCCGAGCATGCTCAGTTGTAGAGGTCTGAGATTAAAACGAGCAAACGGAATGATGTCCATTGCCGCCACCATCAATCCAATTACCTCCATGCACTGAGCCACTGATGGCCGAGGATTGGACTGAAGGGATCGACATGTATTCAGAATTTTTAACTTACTGACAGTCAAGAAAATTTTCATGGATACAGAATCTATTAGAGTTCCCAGGAAAGTAACTCTTGTCTGTGGAATTAGTGAACTCTTTTCTAGATTCACCTTCCCCCATGAGTCCTTAGAAAGGACCGAACCATGTCGGAATGAGACTTTGTCAGTTGGTAAGACGACGCCTGGTCCTCCAGAAAAGGCGCCACTGCAATGCCCCGCGGTCCGAGAACCGCTAGCAAAGACCCTGGAACCTCCGTGAAGATCCTGGGTGCCGTGGCCAGTCAAGAGAAGAGCCACGCACTGAAAATGTTTGTCCAGGAAGGCAAACCTTAGAAACTGGTGATGATCTGTGGATAGGAATGTGAAGATATGCATCCTTTAAATCCACGGTAGTCATATATTGACCCTCCTGGATCAATGGAAGAATTGTCTGAATCGTCTCCATCTTGAAGGATGGGACTCCGAGAAGCTTGTTTAGACTCTTGAGATCTAAAATGGGTCTTGTTTGGGAACCGAAGATTTGAGTAAAACCCCTGCCCCTGTATGGGAACGGGACGAATTACTCCCATAGTGGAGAGGTCGTTTACACAACATAAGAACGCCTCTCTTTTTCGTGAAGAAGAAACCTTCCCCTTGGGAGGGAATTTTTGAACTCTAGTTGATACCCCTGGGACACGATTTCTAGTGTCCAAGGATCCTGAACGTCTCTTATCCAATCCTGGACAAAGAGAGAAAGCCTGCCCCCTACTAGATCCGGTCCCGGATCGGGGGCCGCCCCTTCATGCTGTCTTGGTAGCAGCAGCGGGCTTCTTGGGTTGTTTACCCTTGTGCCAAGACCGAGCAGGTCTCCAGGAGGACTTGTTCTGTGAATAATCCCCTTCCAGTTTAGCGGAAGAGGGAACTCCCTTGAAATTTCAGAAGGAACAAAAGTTATTCTGTCAGTTTAGGAACTTCCAGGAAGGAAACGTAGTCAAATGACTTATGCTATCCTGGATTTATACACAGAAGAGAGTTGGACTGAAAAAAAGAAAAGCCAGCCAACGTATCAAATGCCGTCCACTAAGGACGGTAGAAAGTACACAATTGCAAGTCATAGTAAACCTAGGTGTACATCCCTTTCCCAATCTTTGTGATAACCCTTGAGAATCTAACTAGTCTCAAATGGGAATGGCTGCGTCTTGGATAAGACGGACATGGGAGAAAAAAAACATCCAATAAGTACAGAGAATACGGACTTTTCCATTCCGTATGAATCACAAAAAGTACTAGGTTAAATTACATCTGCGCTAGGATGAAAATAATTCCTCTAGAAAGGAAGTGTCCCCATGGGAACTTTATAATGCCTGATATGTAAAGAGTCTTGAAGGCATTCTGCTCAACAGGGTTGTGCGGGGATCTGAACCCATGGCTCTGTGCCTACTCTTCTGTTTTACTTGTGCGATGAGCCACAGCCAGGTCTTGCCAAGAAAATCTCCGTACGGAGCATGCGAGGCAGCGCAGGGCATTGTATGCGTAGACACTATAGGTTTGCAGCATAAAGTGATTATTGCCAACCAACTCCCAATAAAAGGAGAAGTACTGAAAAGCAAAGTAACATTACTGTCACTTTAAATTCTCTTATTTCTGTGTCAGAAATAATCCAAATATCATGGACACCTTGCTGGGAAAAGACAATGTTATGTACAGTAAAGTAACTCTGTCTTGTACACACAATCCCTATGACAATTGCCAGGAACCGCAGAGCACCGCATGTGGGCCAGGAAAAATACTTTATTCTATGTGCACATTCGTTCCGTTTTAAATACAAACCTGCATAATACAGTAAACAGCTGAAATGTATCAATAAAAGGAACCCCACAAAAAAAACGGTACTGTCATTTTAAGCTCACAAGGAACGCTATATTTGTGTCCTTTATTCTGGCTGCGTCTTGAAATAACACCCAGACATCTGATAAAACCACTACTGTCCCCTCCCAATGTGTAGGGATATAGTATATAGGTAAACACTTGGTGTAGGGCCTCATTCATCTGTCCCCTATTATAAGAAGTGTAACTAGAAACCGGGTCATTAAAAATCGTGTTTAAACATAAGCCTACAAACAGCCATCGTGGTCTATAACTAGTCTCAGACCACTTAACGGCTAACAGAAGGCTGAATAACAAAACTCAGACAACACATCACCCGTTGTCCCACTTGTTCCCATTCCGTTATGGAACTGACAAGGTAATGTTGTGCATGGTGTCTGAAATCACATTACGTGAATTCGCACTGCACAAAAGGACCCTCCTACCTCCGCCCATCGTGGGCGTAACCAGTAGGGACTCCCGGCGGCAAATGGATCAAATGAAGTCCACGTCACACTAAAGCCCCGCCCATCGTGGGCGTAACTGGCCATAACTCCAAGCAAGTAAAAATGGAGCCGCCGGAGCATCACTCACATTAGGGCCCGCCCATTGTGGGCGTAACTGTCCTTAACTCCCGGGCGGCAAAGAGTACAAAATGGAGCCGCCGGAGCAACAACACAATAGAGCCCCGCCCATCGTGGGTGTTTAACTAGATCCCGGGCAGCAAAAGTAAAAATGGAGCCGAGTTAAAAAAAAAAAAAAAAAAAAAAATACCTCCCGATCGGCCTTAGTATGTAAAATGCCGATATCGGAAGTGGAGAGTTGCACCCATAGTTGTACATACAGGAAAAACTGACAACCAGCCCTGCTCCACCATAACAAAAAAATTAGCCATGTACCGGTCTGCAGAGTTGTATAAAACAACTGCCTGGAGTAATAACACTGAATCCAGCCCCAGTGTATATAGCCCCAGTCCCATCATAATAAGAGCCCTTCTGAGTCCAGCACTTAATATGTGAATGAAAGCGATGTAGTGCTCACGTCTTCTGAGAGAATGCTTTGTCCCCAAAATAAGTTAGCACTTACCTGAACTGCTGTGCGACAGCATGGTCGTCCATCAGGTTTACAGATGTCTTCTCCCTCCCATAGCCCTGTGAACGAAGATAAGCCTGAGTCAAAAAAGCTTAGGCTATCTGGAATAGGGCAACAAATATGTATAGGAGGCGCAGTGAGAATTATATACCACCAGTTCCTATTGCTTTAAAGACACCAAATGCTTCTCTTTTTTTGTACTGAAGAGACTGATTTGGTCCAGGCTACACCCTATAACAAAGTAGCACTCAGAGGCACCACTTTAAAAATAATAAACTCTTGATTGAATAATCTAAACTAACACCTCACTTTACCTCTTCCTATCACTAACACAGGCAAAGAGAATGACTGGAATGGGAGGGAAGGGAGGAGCTATATATGCAGCTCTGCTGTGGAGCTCTTTGCCTCCTCCTGCTGACCAGGAGGCGATATCCCATAAGGATTAAATCCATGGACTCGTCCTATCTTGTAAAAGAAATAACGTTTGACCCTTACCCTGTCCTATTTACAGGCCACAGGTCCCTTTCTAGGAAACAAGCTATATAAGGTTAAATATAGAGTACAGGATGTACCAGTAAGAAGTGTTCTCTTTTCTGGTCCTGCAAGACAGAACAAAACAGTGTAACAGACACAGTTAGTCTGTAGAAAAGGAGTATAGCTCATAAATCTGGAGGAGATATGTGAACTGCCCTACAACCATCAGAAGCTAGCAGACACAAGATAATTATATGGTCTCTCTCATCTCCCCTGCCCTCTCTGGTAGGAAACAATCCATTGAGGACAAAACTTCAGCAGAGCACTTCTCTCTGCCAACCTCCATGTAACGAGGCAAAGAACTATTGACAGGGTAGGGGAAGTGGAAGGGCTATATAAAGCTTTATTGGGGGTGTCCTTGGTTCCTCCTGGTAGCCAGGTGAAGTATTTTCCATAGGTAATGAAAACTAGTTGACTCTCACTGCCATTAGAAAGAAAAGAGCAATATCTGAGAAGCACAATAACATGAGGTGTATATATATATATATATATATATATATATATATACACACACACACACACACACACACACACGTATACACAAACTTTTAAGTTATTATATGTCCCTTAACATATAAGACACAAATGACGATTATTGCTTCATTAACAAAAATTTTACCTTCAATGTAGGTTGCAGTGGAGGTGTACCAAGTCTTGAAAACGCAGCGCCAGGGGCCATGACTCCTCTTCCATACATCCCACCCTCTTTAGTTTCAGGAACTGGAGCTCTCATTCCTAAAGGCTTATTATAGGGGGAACCCCTTAAAGGATGCCTAGTTGGGTCCATGCTGTAAAAAAAAACATAAATGTGTTTTTGTTTTGTTTTTAAGCTTTGTACCTTAATAAAATTTAAAAGAATTAGCAGACTTACATCAAGGGTGCATAAATCTGATAAATACAATCAGTGAAATCTACAAACATGTTATAAGGGTAGTCAAATATAATAAGAAAATTATAGCAATAACAACATTTATAACAATATAATTTACCTAATTTTTAAATTTAACATTGAGTATCCCCAATACAAATATCAACAACAATGATAAAAGAAAAAAGTATTTCCTCAGTGTTGAAACATGGCCTCTCTTGGACTTATCATAGCATGGACTTAGGGGAGGAGATTGGGGGAAAAACAAAATTTATGCTTACCTGATAAATGTATTGATTTCTTGACACGATGAGTCCACGGATCATCTAATTACTATTGGGAATGTCACTCCTGCCCAGCAGGAGGTGGTAAAGAGCACCCAGCAAAGCTGTTAAATATCACCTCCCTTCCCTCCAACCCCAGTCATTTGACCAAAGCAAAGGAGAGAAAGGAAGCAACAAAGTGCAGAGGAGTCTGAGGTTTATAGCATTACAAAAGCCTGTCTTAAAAACAGGGCAGGCCGTGGACTCATTGGGTCAAGAAATAAATAAATTTATCAGGTAAGCATAAATTTTGTTTTCTTTCTAATGACACGATGAGTCAACGGATCATCTAATAATTATTGGGAATCAATACCCAAGCTAGAGGACACAGATGATACAGGAGAGACAAGACAGGGAACCTATACCGAAGGCACCACTGCTTGAAGAACCTTTCTCCCAAAAGAAGCCTCAGCCGAAGCAAAAGTATCAAATTAATAGAATTTTAGAAATAGTGTGAAGAGAGGACCAAGTTGCAGCCTTGCAAATCTGCTCCACAGAAGCTTCATTTTTGAATGCCCAGAAAGAGAAAACAGCCCTCGTAGAATGAGCCGTAACTCATTCAGGAGGCTGCTGTCCAGCAGTTTCATAGCCCAAGCGAATGATACTCTTCAGCACCAAAGAAAGAGAAGTAGCCGTAGCTACCACAAACCACAAAAAGAGCAGAAGACTGACGAAAAGCCTTAGTCGCCTGTAAATAGAATTTCAATGAACGCACCATGTCCAGATTGTGCAGCAGACGTTCCTTCTGAGAAGAAAGGTAGGACACAAGGAAGGAACAATCATCTCCTGATTAATGTTCCGATCTGAAATTGCTTTAGGGAGAAACCCTACTTAGTACGCAAAACTACCCTATCTGAATGAAAATTAAGATAAGGAGCCTCATACTGTAATGCTGAGAGCTCTGAAACTCGACAAGCAGATTAAATAGCAACCAGAACAAAACCTTTCAAGATAATAATTTAATATCCAAGGAATTCATAGGCTCAAACGGAGCCTGATGAAGAACTTTTAAGAACTAGATAAAGACTCCAAGGAGGAGTAACCGATTTAAACAAAGGCCTGATTTTGACCAAGGCCTGACATAACGATTGCACGTCTGGTACATCTGCCAGATGTTTATGTAACAAAATAGACAAGGCAGATATTTGATAGGGAGCTTGCCGATAAACCCTTCTCCAAGCCCTCTTGGAGAAAAGACAAAATTCTAGGAATCCGAACTCTACTCCAAGGGTAGTCTCTGGATTCACACCAATGCAGATATTTACGCCATATCTTATGGTAAATCTTTCTAGTCACAGGCTTATGAGCCTGAATCATGGTCAAAATGACCGACTCTGAAAATCCATGCAAGGATTCAATTTCTAAGCTTCAGAGAAACTAGATTTGGATGAAGGAAGGGCCCCTGAAGTAGAAGGTCCTTTCTCAATGGAAGTCTCCTAGGTGGACGATATGACATCACCACCATGCATACCAGATCTTGCGAGGCCACGCCGGAGCAATAAGAATCACCAACGCCCTCTCTTGTTTGATTCGAGCAATGACCCGAGGAAGGAGAGCGAACGGAGGAAAAAAGAAATGCTAGACTGAAATTCCAAGGAACCGCCAGAGCATCTATCAGTACCGCCTGAGGATCCCTGGACCTTGACCCGTACCTCGGGAGCTTGGCATTCTGACGATATGCCATGAGATCTAGATCCGGCTGCCCCTATTTGCGAATCAAGTTTGAAAAACACTTCCGGATGAAGTTCCCATTCCCCCGGGAGAAAGGTCTGTCTGCTCAGAAAATCCGCTTCCCAATTGTCCACCCCTGGAATGTTAATCGCAGATAGACAGCAGTTGTGGGTCTCTATCAACTGAAAAATCTTGGACACCTCTGACATGGCCAAGGAGATCCCAGATCCTCAATGATGATTGATGTAAGCCACTGAGGAAATGGTTGTCGATTGAAATCTGATAAACCGGGCTGAAGCTAACTGAAGCCAGGCCAGAAGAGCATTGAAGAATGCTCTCAGCTCTAGAATGTTTATAGGAAGAACAGACTCCTCCCGAGTCCATGTCCCTTAGAAGGCCCCAGACGGCTCCCCAACCGAGTGGGCTGGCGTCCGCTGTCACAATCACCCATAAGGGTCAGCTAAAAACAGATTCCCTGGGAGAGATTATCCTGAGACAACCACCAAGGAAGAGAAACTTATCATCTGACCCAGATGAATTCACGGAGATAGATCCGAATAATCCCTGTACCACTGCCTGAGCATGCCTAACTGCAGAGGCCTGAGGTGGAAAACGAGCAAACGGATGATGACCATAGCGGCTACCATCAGACCAATTACCTCCATACATTGAGCCACTGAAGAAAGGATTGAAGTGTCAGACAAGAATCTAAAATTTTAAATTCTCTGACGTCTTTTAGAAATATCTTCATTAATATGGAATCTATTATGGATTCCCAGAAGACTACGTCTGTAGATTTTACAGACTCACCTTTCAACCGTGAGAACGGAGGAAGGCAAGAGCATCTCCGAGTGGGAGTTTGCAAGATGAAAAGACTGGGTTTGAACCAGAATGTCGTCCAGATAAGGCACAATACCCTGTAATCGGAGAACTGGCAACAGAGATCCCAGAACCTTTGGAAAAATTCTGGGACCTGTAGCAAGACCTAAAGGAAGAGCCACAAATTGGAGGTGTTTGTGGAGAAAAAATAAATCTCAGAAACTTGTGATGATCCCTGTGGATGGGAACATGAAGGTACGCATCCTTTAATCTACTGTTGTCATAAATTGACCCTCTTGAAGTAAAGGATGAATGGAACAAATAGTTTCCATTTTGACGGACGGTACTCTGAGAAATTTGTTTAGACTCTTAAGATCCAAGATTGGTCTGAAGGTTCCCTCTGTCTTGGGAACCACAAACAGATTGGAGTAAAATCCCAGACCCTGCTCCTGAAGTGGAATAGGAACTATCACCCCCATTTTGAATAGATCCTGAACAAAACGTAAGAACGCCTCTCTTTTTATCTGGTCAACTGATAATCTAGTGAAAAGAAATCTGCCCCAGGGGGAAAGGTCTTGAATTCTAGTTTATATCCCTGGGACACCATGTCTATCGCCCAAGGGTCCTGAACATCTCAAACCTAAGCCTGAGCGAAAAAGGAAAGTCTGCCCCCCACAAGATCCGGTCCCGGATCGGGGGCAGACCCTTCATGCTGACTTTAGATCATTAGCTGGCTTCTTGGATTGCTTTCCCTTATTCCAAGATTGGATGGGTCTCCAGGAAGGCTTGGACTGTTACTGTTTTTTAGAGGGAGAGGAAGGTTTACCCTTGAAGTTTTGAAAAGAACGAAAATTACTCTGACGTCCCTCCTGCTTATCTCTCTTATCCTGAAGGAGGAAACGTCCTTTTCCTCCTATAATATCAGAAATAATCTCAGCCAAAGCAGGACCAAACAAGGTATTACCCTGGTAAGGAACAACCAAAAGCTTAGACTTAGACGACACATCTGCCGACCAAGATTTCAACCACATGGCTCTGCGAGCCAGAATGGCAATCCAGTTTCTAATCCATAGAATCCTTAAAAGAACAGCTATCCTCTATGAGTATAGTAGTTATCTTAGCTAAAGTGGAAATTGCCCCTTCCACCTTGGGGACCGTTTGCCAAGACTCTTTGATAGAGTCATCAATGGGAAACATCTTCTTAAAGATAGGAGAAGGAGAAAAAGGAATACCGGCTTCTCCCATTCCTTAACAATAATTTCTGAAGCCCGATCTGGTACAAGAAAACATTCCAGCATGGAAGGTACATCATAATACTTGTTAAGTTTACTAGACTTTTTAGGGTTCACAATGACAATAGAGTCAGAGTCGTCCAGAGTAGCCAAAACCTCCATGAGTAGTAAACGGAGGTGTTCTAGCTTAAACGTGAGGGATACAACTTCAGCATCAGAGGAAGGAATTACACTGTCAGAATCTGAGATCTCACTCTCAGATGCTACCGAAGAATCCTCCTCATCAGATCTATGAGAGGAAACATTCGGAATAGCCACGACCGAGTCAGATACCTTACACTCTGATTCTTTAGACTTCCTCTTGTGCTTTCCCTGTAGCATGGGAAAAGCAGACAACGCATCAGAAACTGCAGAAGACATGAGGAAAGCAACGTCTTGCAAGGAGACCCCACCCGGAGCTTGAGAGGAAGCGCCTGAGACAACTGAGGATAAAAATGCGGCATATCTTGCACATTGTTAGAAGACTCCTGGACAGCACCCGTCTTAAGACAATATAGGCTCAAAAAATCTATCCTTAAAGGGACACTGAACCCAATTTTTTTTATTTTGTGATTCAGATAGAGCATGCAATTTTAAAGTGAAGGTAAAGTTTAGTCACTTATAATGTATCAATACAATCTTTAGTCATACCATAAGTTGATCGCTAACTTTATTTTTTAAATCTGTTATTATTTTTCTTCTTTTTATAGCTTTATATTTACCTACTGTTTAGACGATAACTCCTCCTAACCTCTATTTCCTGATGTTATCGTCTTGTGACGTATGGAGCGGTCCCACCCAGAAGCACGTTCGCGACGAACTGTGTAAAATGCGCATGCGCGAATCTGAGACTGGGATGGGATAGACGGCAAAACCATTCTCCAATGCGCAAACGGGAACGCGCGTGTACTCAGACGTGGAGAATTAGATTGTCGCGAATGCGCATATAATCCAGAAGGCAGATGACGTGGGGTCACGGCCGCCTAACGGCCAGATTTTCAACTGGCTAATTGAAAAACGTGACCTAGACATAAAAAAAAAAAAAACGGGTTGAATTGGTGGACCGGCAAAAATGGAAATAAAAACAGAATTTATGTTTACCTGATAAATTTCTTTCTCCAACGGTGTGTCCGGTCCACGGCGTCATCCTTACTTGTGGGATATTCTCTTCCCCAACAGGAAATGGCAAAGAGCCCAGCAAAGCTGGTCACATGATCCCTCCTAGGCTCCGCCTACCCCAGTCATTCGACCGACGTTAAGGAGGAATATTTGCATAGGAGAAACCATATGGTACCGTGGTGACTGTAGTTAAAGAAAATAAAATATCAGACCTGATTAAAAAAACCAGGGCGGGCCGTGGACCGGACACACCGTTGGAGAAAGAAATTTATCAGGTAAACATAAATTCTGTTTTCTCCAACATAGGTGTGTCCGGTCCACGGCGTCATCCTTACTTGTGGGAACCAATACCAAAGCTTTAGGACACGGATGAAGGGAGGGAGCAAATCAGGTCACCTAAATGGAAGGCACCACGGCTTGCAAAACCTTTCTCCCAAAAATAGCCTCAGAAGAAGCAAAAGTATCAAACTTGTAAAATTTGGTAAAAGTGTGCAGTGAAGACCAAGTCGCTGCCCTACATATCTGATCAACAGAAGCCTCGTTCTTGAAGGCCCATGTGGAAGCCACAGTCCTAGTGGAATGAGCTGTGATTCTTTCGGGAGGCTGCCGTCCGGCAGTCTCGTAAGCCAATCTGATGATGCTTTTAATCCAAAAAGAGAGAGAGGTAGAAGTTGCTTTTTGACCTCTCCTTTTACCTGAATAAACAACAAACAAGGAAGATGTTTGTCTAAAATCCTTTGTAGCATCTAAATAGAATTTTAGAGCGCGAACAACATCCAAATTGTGCAACAAACGTTCCTTCTTTGAAACTGGTTTTGGACACAGAGAAGGTACGATAATCTCCTGGTTAATGTTTTTGTTAGAAACAACTTTTGGAAGAAAACCAGGTTTAGTACGTAAAACCACCTTATCTGCATGGAACACCAGATAAGGAGGAGAACACTGCAGAGCAGATAATTCTGAGACTCTTCTAGCAGAAGAAATCGCAACTAAAAACAAAACTTTCCAAGATAATAACTTAATATCAACGGAATGTAAGGGTTCAAACGGAACCCCCTGAAGAACTGAAAGAACTAAATTGAGAGGTTTGTAAACAGGCTTGATTCTAACCAGAGCCTGAACAAAGGCTTGAACATCTGGCACAGCTGCCAGCTTTTTGTGAAGTAATACCGACAAGGCAGAAATCTGTCCCTTCAGGGAACTTGCAGATAATCCTTTTTCCAATCCTTCTTGAAGGAAGGATAGAATCCTAGGAATCTTAACCTTGTCCCAAGGGAATCCTTTAGATTCACACCAACAGATATATTTTTTCCAAATTTTGTGGTAAATCTTTCTAGTCACAGGCTTTCTGGCCTGAACAAGAGTATCGATAACAGAATCTGAGAATCCTCGCTTCGATAAAATCAAGCGTTCAATCTCCAAGCAGTCAGCTGGAGTGAAACCAGATTCGGATGTTCGAACGGACCCTGAACAAGAAGGTCTCGTCTCAAAGGTAGCTTCCAAGGTGGAGCCGATGACATATTCACCCGATCTGCATACCAAGTCCTGCGTGGCCACGCAGGAGCTATCAAGATCACCGACGCCCTCTCCTGCTTGATCCTGGCTATCAGCCTGGGGATGAGAGGAAATGGCGGGAACACATAAGCTAGTTTGAAGGTCCAAGGTGCTACTAGTGCATCCACTAGAGCCGCCTTGGGATCCCTGGATCTGGCCCCGTAGCAAGGAACTTTGAAGTTCTGACGAGAGGCCATCAGATCCATGTCTGGAATGCCCCACAGGTGAGTGACTTGGGCAAAGATTTCCGGATGGAGTTCCCACTCCCCCGGATGCAATGTCTGCCGACTCAGAAAATCCGCTTCCCAATTTTCCACTCCTGGGATGTGGATAGCAGACAGGTGGCAGGAGTGAGACTCCGCCCAAAGAATAATTTTGGTTACTTCTTCCATCGCTAGGGAACTCCTTGTTCCCCCCTGATGGTTGATGTACGCAACAGTCGTCATGTTGTCTGATTGAAACCGTATGAACCTGGTCCTCGCAAGCTGGGGCCAGGCCTGGAGAGCATTGAATATCGCTCTCAGTTCCAGAATATTTATCGGTAGAAGAGATTCTTCCCGAGACCAAAGACCCTGAGCTTTCAGGGATCCCCAGACCGCGCCCCAGCCTATCAGACTGGCGTCGGTCGTGACAATGACCCACTCTGGTCTGTGGAACATCATCCCTTGAGACAGATTGTCCAGGGACAGCCACCAACGGAGTGAGTCTCTGGTTCTCTGATTTACTTGTATCTTCGGAGACAAGTCTGTATAGTCCCCATTCCACTGACTGAGCATGCACAGTTGTAATGGTCTTAGATGAATGCGCGCAAAAGGAACTATGTCCATCGCCGCCACCATCAACCCGATCACTTCCATGCACTGAGCTATGGAAGGAAGAGGAACGGAATGAAGTATCCGACAAGAGTCCAGAAGCTTTGTTTTTCTGGCCTCTGTTAGAAAGATCCTCATTTCTAAGGAGTCTATAATTGTTCCCAAGAAGGGAACCCTTGTTGACGGGGATAGAGAACTCTTTTCCACGTTCACTTTCCAGCCGTGAGATCTGAGAAAGGCCAGGACAATGTCCGTGTGAGCCTTTGCTTGAGGAAGGGACGACGCTTGAATCAGAATGTCGTCCAGGTAAGGTACTACTGCAATGCCCCTTGGTCTTAGCACCGCTAGAAGGGACCCTAGTACCTTTGTGAAAATCCTTGGAGCAGTGGCTAATCCGAAAGGAAGCGCCACGAACTGGTAATGTTTGTCCAGGAATGCAAACCTTAGGAACCGATGATGTTCCTTGTGGATAGGAATATGTAGATACGCATCCTTTAAATCCACCGTGGTCATGAATTGACCTTCCTGGATGGAAGGGAGGATAGTTCGAATGGTTTCCATCTTGAACGATGGGACCTTGAGAAATTTGTTTAAGATCTTGAGATCTAGGATTGGTCTGAACGTTCCCTCTTTTTTGGGAACTATGAACAGATTGGAGTAGAACCCCGTCCCTTGTTCTCTTAATGGAACAGGATGAATCACTCCCATTTTTAACAGGTCTTCTACACAATGCAAGAACGCCTGTCTTTTTATGTGGTCTGAAGACAACTGCGACCTGTGGAACCTCCCCCTTGGGGAAAGTCCCTTGAATTCCAGAAGATAACCCTGGGAGACTATTTCTAGCGCCCAAGGATCCAGAACATCTCTTGCCCAAGCCTGAGCGAAGAGAGAGAGTCTGCCCCCCACCAGATCCGGTCCCGGATCGGGGGCCAATATTTCATGCTGTCTTGGTAGCAGTGGCAGGTTTCTTGGCCTGCTTTCCCTTGTTCCAGCCTTGCATTGGTCTCCAAGCTGGCTTGGCCTGAGAAGTATTACCCTCTTGCTTAGAGGACGTAGCACCTTGGGCTGGTCCGTTTTTACGAAAGGGACGAAAATAAGGTCTATTTTTTGCCTTGAAAGGCCGATCCTGAGGAAGGGCGTGGCCCTTACCCCCAGTGATATCAGAGATAATCTCCTTCAAGTCAGGACCAAACAACGTTTTCCCCTTGAAAGGAATGTTTAGTAGCTTGTTCTTGGAAGACGCATCAGCCGACCAAGATTTCAACCAAAGCGCTCTGCGCGCCACAATAGCAAACCCAGAGTTCTTAGCCGCTAACTTAGCCAATTGCAAAGAGGCGTCTAGAGTGAAAGAATTAGCCAATTTGAGAGCATTGATTCTGTCCATAATCTCCTCATAAGGAGGAGAGTCACTATCGAGCACCTTAAGCAGTTCATCAAACCAGAAATATGCGGCAGTAGTGACAGGGACAATGCATGAAATGGGTTGTAGAAGGTAACCCTGCTGAACAAACATCTTTTTAAGCAAACCTTCTAATTTTTTATCCATAGGATCTTTGAAAGCACAACTATCCTCTATGGGAATAGTGGTGCGTTTGTTTAAAGTAGAAACCGCTCCCTCGACCTTGGGGACTGACTGCCATAAGTCCTTTCTGGGGTCGACCATAGGAAACAATTTTTTAAATATGGGGGGAGGGACGAAAGGAATACCGGGCCTTTCCCATTCTTTATTAACAATGTCCGCCACCCGCTTGGGTATAGGAAAAGCTTCTGGGAGCCCCGGCACCTCTAGGAACTTGTCCATTTTACATAGTTTCTCTGGGATGACTAAATTTTCACAATCATCCAGAGTGGATAATACCTCCTTAAGCAAAATGCGGAGATGTTCCAATTTAAATTTAAATGTAATCACATCAGATTCAGCCTGCTGAGAAATGTTCCCTAAATCAGTAATTTCTCCCTCAGACAAAACCTCCCTGGCCCCCTCAGATTGGGTTAGGGGCCCTTCAGAGATATTAATATCAGCGTCGTCATGCTCTTCAGTAACTAAAACAGAGCAGCCACGCTTACGCTGACAAGGGTTCATTTTGGCTAAAATGTTTTTGACAGAATTATCCATTACAGCCGTTAATTGTTGCATAGTAAGGAGTATTGGCGCGCTAGATGTACTAGGGGCCTCCTGAGTGGGCAAGACTCGTGTAGACGAAGGAGGGAATGATGCAGTACCATGCTTACTCCCCTCACTTGAGGAATCATCTTGGGCATCATTGTCATTATCACATAAATCACATTTATTTAAATGAATAGGAATTCTGGCTTCCCCACATTCAGAACACAGTCTATCTGGTAGTTCAGACATGTTAAACAGGCATAAACTTGATCAGAAAGTACAAAAAACGTTTTAAAATAAAACCGTTACTGTCACTTTAAATTTTAAACTGAACACACTTTATTACTGCAATTGCGAAAAAACATGAAGGAATTGTTCAAAATTCACCAAATTTTCACCACAGCGTCTTAAAGCCTTGAAAATATTGCACACCAATTTTGGAAGCTTTAACCCTTAAAATAACGGAACCGGAGCCGTTTTAAGCTTTAAACCCCTTTACAGTCCCTGGTATCTGCTTTGCTGAGACCCAACCAAACCCAAAGGGGAATACGATACCAAATGACGCCTTCAGAAGTCTTTTATAAGTATCAGAGCTCCTCTCACATGCGACTGCATGCCATGCCTCTCAAAAACAAGTGCGCAACACCGGCGCGAAAATGAGACTCTGCCTATGCTTTGGGAAAGCCCCTAAAGAATAAGGTGTCTAAAACAGTGCCTGCCGATATTATTATATCAAAATACCCGGATAAAATGATTCCTCAAGGCTAAATATGTGTTAATAATCAATCGATTTAGCCCAGAAAAAGTCTACAGTTTAAATAAGCCCTTGTGAAGCCCTTATTTACAAACGTAATAAACATGGCTTACCGGATCCCATAGGGAAAATGACAGCTTCCAGCATTACATCGTCTTGTTAGAATGTGTCATACCTCGAGCAGCAAGGGACTGCAAACTGTTCCCCCAACTGAAGTTAATTGCTCTCAACAGTCCTGTGTGGAACAGCCATGGATTTTAGTTACGGTTGCTAAAATCATTTTCCTCATACAAACAGAATTCTTCATCTCTTTTCTGTTTCTGAGTAAATAGTACGTACCAGCACTATTTGAAAATAACAAACTCTTGATTGAATAATGAAAAACTACAGTTAAACACTAAAAAACTCTAAGCCATCTCCGTGGAGATGTTGCCTGTACAACGGCAAAGAGAATGACTGGGGTAGGCGGAGCCTAGGAGGGATCATGTGACCAGCTTTGCTGGGCTCTTTGCCATTTCCTGTTGGGGAAGAGAATATCCCACAAGTAAGGATGACGCCGTGGACCGGACACACCTATGTTGGAGAAATTGGGATTTCTGGATTTTGAATACAAATGTAAAAAAAATCATGAATGAAACTCCTATTGTTTTTTAACAAAGAATTTGATTCAGGATCACTGTCAAGGTAACTTTACCTTCACTTTAAGCAACTTTCTAATTTACTCCTATTTGCAAATGTTCTTCATTCTCCTGGTATCTTTATTTGAAAAGCAAAAATGTAAGTGTAGATGCCAGCCCATTTTTGGTGAACAACCTGGGTTGTTCTTGCTGATTGGTGAATAAATTCATCCCCCAATAAACAAGTGCTGTCCAGGGTTCTAGACTTTCTTTTTCAAATAAAGATAGCAAGAGAACAAAAAAATTGATAATAGGAGTAAATTAGAAAGTTAATTAAAATTGCATGCTCTATCTGAATCACGAAAGAAAAAAATTGGGCTCAGTATCCCTTTAAGATTTAATGTTCTCTCAACATATGAGGAACAAAAAGGAATTGGTGGTTCAATATTAGTATTTAAACATAAAGGACATCTGTAATCTGTAACAGTCTTGGTCCATCGAATAAAAAACAGAATGTATGCTTACCTGAGAAATTACTTTCTCTTGTGGTGTATCCAGTCCACGGGTTCATCCTTTACTTGTGGGATATTCTCCTTCCCAACAGGAAGTGGCAAAGAGAGCACACAGCAGAGCTGTCCATATAGCTCCCCCTCTAGCTCCACCCCCCAGTCATTCGACCGAAAGTTAGGAAGAAAAAGGAGAAACCATAGGGTGCAGTGGTGACTGTAGATAAACCAAAAATCTACCTGACTAATAGCCAGGGCGGGCCGTGGACTGGATACACCACAAGAGAAAGTAATTTATCAGGTAAGCATAAATTCGGTTTTCTCTTGTAAGGTGTATCCAGTCCACAGGTTCATCCTTTACTTGTAAGATACCAATACCAAAGCTTTAGGACACAGATGAAGGGAGGGAACAAGACAGGTACCTTAAACGGAAGGCACCACTGCTTGTAAAACCTTTCTCCCAAAAATAGCCTCTGAAGAAGCAAAAGTATCGAATTTGGAAAATTTGGAAAAAGTATGCAGCGAAGACCAAGTCGCTGCGTTACAAATCTGTTCAACAGAAGCCTCATTTTTAAAAGCCCATGTGGAAGCCACTGCTCTGGTAGAATGAGCAGTAATTGTTTCGGGAGGCTGCTGGCCAGCAGTCTCATAGGCCAAACGGATGATGCTTTTCAGCCAAAAGGAAAGAGAGGTAGCAGTCGCCTTCTGACCTCTCCTCTTACCAGAATAGATAACAAACAATGAAGTTGTTTGTCTGAAATCCTTAGTTGCTTGTAAATAGAACTTTAAAGCACGAACTACATCAAGATTGTGTAACAGACGTTCCTTCTTCGAAGAAGGATTAGGACACAGAGAAGGAACAACAATTTCCGGGTTAATATTCTTATTAGACACAACCTTAGGAAGAAAACCGGGTTTGGTACGCAAAACTACCTTATCTGCATGGAAAACCAGGTAAGGTGAATCACACTGTAAAGCAGATAACTCTGAAACTCTTCAAGCAGAAGAGATAGCTACCAAAAACAAAACTTTCCAAGATAATAGCTTAATATCTATGGAATGTAAAGGTTCAAACGGAACCCCTTGCAGAACTGAAAGAACTAAATTCAGACTCCATGGCGGAGCCACAGGTCTATAAACAGGCTTGATTCTGACTAAAGCCTGACTAAACGCTTGAACGTCTGGTACCTCCGCCAGACGTTTGTGTAAAAGAATAGACAAAGCAGATATCTGTCCCTTTAAGGAACTAGCTGACAATATCCTGGGAATCCTAATCTTACTCCATGAGTAACCCTTGGATTCGCACCAACAAAGATATTTCCGCCAAATCTTATGGTAGATTTTCCTGGTGACAGGCTTTCTAGCCTGAATCAGGGTATCAATAACCGACTCAGAGAAACCACGCTTTGATAGAATTAGGCGTTCAATCTCCAAGCAGTCAGACTCAGAGAAATTAGATTTGGATGTTTGAAAGGAACCTGTATTAGAAGGTCCTGCCTCATAGGCAGTGTCCATGGTGGAACAGATGACATGTCCACTAGGTCTGCATACCAGGTCCTGCATGGCCACGCAGGCGCTATTAGAATCACCAAAGCCCTCTCTTGCTTGATTCTGGCAACCAGGCGAGGAAGGAGAGGAAACGGTGGAAAAACATAGGCCAGATTGAAGGACCAAGGCGCTGCTAGAGCATCTATCAGCACCGCCTGGGGATCCCGGGACCTGGACCCGTAAAGAGGAAGCTTGGTGTTCTGACGGGATGCCATCAGATCCAACTCTGGAGTGCCCCATAGCTGAGACAGCTGGACAAATACCTCCGGGTGGAGTTCCCACTCCCCCAGGTGAAAAGTCTGACGACTCCCAGTTGTCTATTGCTGAGAGATGGCAAGAGTGATCCTCCGCCCACCTGATTATTTTGGTTACTTCCATCATTGCTCCTTGTTCCCCCTTGATGATTGACGTAAGCTACAGTCGTGATGTTGTCCGACTGAAATCTGATGAATTTGTCCGCAGATAGCTGAGGCCATGCCTGAAGCGCGTTGAATATCGCCCTCAGTTCCGGAATGTTTATCGGGAGAAGAGCTTCTTCCCGAGACCATAAGCCCTGAGCTTTCAGGGAGTCCCAGACTGCACCCCAGCCCAACAGACTGGCGTCGGTCGTTACGATGATCCACTCTGTTCTCCTGAAACACATTCCCTGAGACAGGTGATCCTGAGACAACCACCAGAGAAGAGAATCTCTGATCCCCTGGTCCCACTGTATTTGAGGAGACAAATCTGCATAATCCCCATTCCACTCTTTGAGCATGCATAGTTGCAGTGGTCTGAGGTGTATCCGAGCAAAAGGGACTATGTCCATTGCCGCTACCATTAGTCCGATTGTCTCAATGCACTGAGCTACAGATGGCCGAGGAATGGAATGAAGAGTTCGGCAAGTGGTTAAGAGTTTTAACTTTCTGACCTCCGTCAGAAATATTTTCATTTCTACAGAGTGTAATACGAGTTCCTAGGAAGGAAACTCTTGTGAGGGGGGAGAGAGAACTAAAGGCCAATACAATTTCCGTGTGAGACTTGGCTCTTTGGAAAGTCGACGCCTGAATTAAGATGTCGTCTAGATAAGGTGCCACTGCTATGCCCCGCCGTCTTAGAACCGCCAGGAGGGACCCTAGCACCTTTGTGAAAATTCTGGGAGCAGTGGCCAACCCGAAAGGAAGAGCCACAAACTGATAATGCTTGTCCAGAAAGGCGAACCTGAGAAACTGGTGATGATCTTTGTGGATAGGAATGTGCAGATACGCATCCTTTAGATCCACGGTAGTCATATATTGACCCTCCTGGATCATTGGTAAGATTGTCCGAATGGTCTCCATCTTGAATGATGGGACTCTGAGGAATTTGTTTAGAATTTTGAGATCCAGGATTGGTCTGAAAGTTCCTTCTTTTTTGGGAACCACAAACAGGTTTGAGTAAAAACCCAGCCCTTGTTCCGCAATTGGAACTGGGTGGATCACTCCCATAGTATGTAGGTCTTCTACACAGTGTAAGAACGCCTCTTTCTTTGTCTGGTCTGTAGACAGACGAGAAATGTGGAACCTTCCCCTTGGAGGGGAGTCTTTGAATTCTAGAAGATATCCCTGGGATACAATCTCTAAGGCCCAGGGATCGTGTATATCTCTTGCCCAGGCCTGAGCGAAGAGAGAGAGTCTGCCCCCTACTAGATCCGGTCCCGGATCTGGGGCTACCCCATCATGCTGTCTTGGAGGCAGCTTCAGGCTTCTTGGCCTGTTTACCCTTGTTCCAGCCCTGGTAAGTTTTCCAGGCTGACCTGGGTTGTGAAGAGTTACCCTCTTGCTTTGTAGCAGGGGAGGATGAAGCGAGACCGCTCCTGAAATTCCGAAAGGAACAAAAATTATTTTGTTTGTTCTTTGTCTTAAAGGACTTGTCCTGAGGGAGAGCAACATGTGAAATAGCCTGAACTTCTAGTCAAATATAACTGCGCATCTGAGGCGAGAAATTAGGCCCCTCCCACCTTACTCCGGTGCTGTGAGGCCTAAAGAAACACTCCTAAGTGTTTTAATAATAGCCATGTGGGTAGCAACCCCTGAAAGAAACCCAAAGGAACCTTCAAAGTGTCTCAAAAAACAATATTTTCAATTAAAAAACGTTTGCCATAAAAAAGTGTCAACCAGCATAAACTAGCCCTGTTATGTAATCTTGCAATTCCTTACTGAGTCTCTGAACACAGCTTACCCTTCCCTCATGGGGATATTATCAGTCTTTTCCAGCATTAACACAGTCTTGTCTAGAAAAAATGACTGAACATACCTTATTGCAGCCTAACCTGCAAACCGTTCCCCCCAACTGAAGTTTTCTTGTACTCCTCAGTCCTTTATGGGAACAGCAGTAGATTTTAGTTACAACATGCTAAAATCATCTTCCTCCCTGCAGAAATCTTCATCTCCTTTCTGCTAGAGATTAAATAGTACACACCGGTACCATTTAAAATAACAAACTTTTGCTTGTAGAAAATAAAAACTACAATTCTAACACCACATTCACTTTACCCTTCCGACTGCATAGAGCCGGCAAAGAGAATGACTGGGGGGTGGAGCTAGAGGGGGAGCTATATGGACAGCTCTGCTGTGTGCTCTCTTTACCACTTCCTGTTGGGAAGGAGAATATCCCACAAATAAAGGATGAACCCGTGGACTGGATATACCTTACAAGAGAAATAAATAATGAAATAATTAAATAATGAACAATTTAAAAAAAGAAAAAAACGTTACTGTTTCTTTAAATTTTAAATCAAAACTGCTTTATTTTTGATGCAATGCAAAAATTAAACTTTTTTTATTTTTTGAATAAATACAAAAACTTAACTGCTTTATTTTACAAAGATATTGAAAATTAAAAACGTCTTAACACCTCAAACAGCCACTACACCTCAGCAACAGCATTGCTGAGGTGCCAACCTTGCAGGAAAACGATATATACATTTCTTAAAAACGAAATCCAGAATTGAGCTGTTTCAGTAATGACAGGCTAGCAAATAACCGTTAAATTTGAAAAACGTTAAGATGCAGATATCTCTCCTCCATATACAGGAAGTGAGAGAACAAAAAGTGCGCAAATTAGATAACTTTTACTGCCACACAAACCCCGCCCATCATGGGCGTTTCAAAAATAACATCTCAGCAGAAATCTTTAATGAAAAAAACGATAACAAAAAAACAAACTGATCCAAGTACTCCTCAAGTCCCCAGTGCCTGCAAAACTGCCATACATAAACCCCCTTACAACACTAGGAGTAATGTATTAAATATCCCTGTCAGGGAAATAGTAAAGTGCCATGATTTTTCCTTAAAGCAGCTTCAAGAAACTAAATTAGCACTTACCTCAATAATCTGCCTGGCAGCAAGGCAGCTCACTAGGTTTGAGAAGTCCTTTCCCTCACATGGACCTATGGAAAAAGGAAATTTATGCTTACCTGATAAATGTATTTCTTTTACGATATGACGAGTCAACGGATTTCATCCTTACTTATGGGATATCGCCTCCTGGTCAGCAGGAGGCAAAGAGCTCCACAGCAGAGCTGTATATATAGCCCCTCCCTTCCCTCCCCCTCCAGTCATTCGACCGAAGTTTGGAAGTGAAAGGAAAGGTTAAGGAACAGAGGTGACTGAAGTTTTACAAAAATAAAAACCTGTCTTTAGAAAATTAACAGGGTGGGCCGTGGACTCGTCATATCGTAAAAGAAACAAATTTATCAGGTAAGCATAAATTTCCTTTTCTTTTACAAGATATGACGAGTCCACGGATTTCATCCTTACTTATGGGATACAATACCAAAGCTATAGGCCACGGATGAAAGGGAGGGATAAGACAGGAACCTAGAGGAAGGCACCACTGCTTGAAGAACCTTTGTCCCAAAACCAGCCTCAGATGAAGCAAAAGTATCAAATTTGTAAAATTTGGAAAAAGTATGAAGAGACGACCAAGTTGCAGCCTTGCAATTCTATTCAACAGAAGCATCATTCTTAAATGCCAATGAGGAAGCCACAGCCCTAGTAGAATGAGACGTAATTCGTTCTGGAGGCTGCTGTCCAGCAGTCTCATATGCAACACGGCTAATACGCTTCAGCCAAAAAGAAAGAGAGGTAGCCGTAGCTTTCTGACCCCTACGTTTCCCAGCAAACACAACAAATAATGAAGAAATTTGACAAAAATCTTTAGTCGCCTGTAAGTAGAACTTCAAGTCACGTACCACGTCTAAATTATGTAACAGACGTTCCTTCTTAGAAGAAGGGTTAGGACACAAGGAAGGAACAACAATTTCCTGATTAATATTCTTGTTAGAAACAACTTTAGGAAGAAAACCAGGTTTGGTACGTAACACCACCTTATCAGAATGGAAAATAAGATAAGGAGAATTGCATTGTAAAGCCGAAAGGTCAGAAACTCTGCGAGCAGAAGAAATAGCCACCAAAAATAAAACTTTCCAAGATAATAACTTAATATCTATGGAATGCATGGGTTCAAACGGAATCCCTTGAAGAACATTAAGAACTACATTCAAACTCCAAGGAGGAGCAATTGGTCTAAACACAGTCCTGATTCTAGTCAGGGCCTGACAAAAAGATTGAACATCTGGAACATCAGCTAGAAGTTTGGGTAGCAAAATAGACAAAGCAGAAATCTGTCCCTTTAAGGAACTTGCTGACAACCCTTTCTCCAATCCTTCTTGGAGAAAAGATAAAATCCTGGGAATCCATGAGTAGCCCTTGGATTCGCACCAATAAAGATATTTACGCCATATCTTATGGTAAATCTTTCTAGTAACAGGCTTACGTGCCTTAATCAAGGTATCAATGACCGCATCAGAGAACCCTCGCTTAGATAAAATCAAGCGTTCAATCTCCAAGCAGTCAGCTGCAGAGAAATTAGATTCTGATGATGGAAGGGTCCCTGAATGAGAAGGTCCTGCCTCAATGGAAGCTTCCACGGTGGCAGAGATGACATGTCCACCAGATCTGTATACCAAGTCCTGCGAGGCCACGCAGGAGCGATGAGAATCACTGAAGCCCTCTCCAGTTTGATCCAAGCAATCACCCGGGGAAGGAGAGCAAACGGTGGAAACACATAAGCTAGGTTGAACGACCATGGCACTGCCAAGGCATCTATCAGTTCGGCCTCAGGATCCCTGGACCTGGATCCGTATCTCGGGAGCTTGGCATTCTGACGAGACGCCATCAGATCCAATTTCCGGTCTGCCCCACCTGAGAATCAGGGTGGCAAAGACCTCCGGATGGAGTTCCCATTCCCCCGGATGAAAAGTATGTCTGCTCAAGAAATCCGCTTCCCAGTTGTCCACTCCTGGGATGTAGATTGCTGACAGATAGCAAGAGTGAGCCTCCGCCCACCGAATTATCATGGATACTTCTGTCATCGCTAAGTAACTCCTTGTTCCTCCCTGATGATTAATGTAAGCCACAGTCATGATGTTTTCCGACTGAAATCGGATGAATTTGGCCGAAGCTAACTGAGGCCAAGCTTTAAGTGCATTGAATATTTCTCTCAACTCCAGAATATTGATGGGAAGTAGGGACTCCGACTGAGTCCACACACCCTGAGCCTTCAGGGAATTCCAGACTGCACCCCATCCTAGTAGACTGGCATCCGTTGTCACTATCACCCATGAAGGTCTGTGGAAGCACGTCCCTTTGGGACAGATTATCCAGCGACAACCACCAAAGAAGAGAGTCTCTTGTCTCCTGATCCAGATCTATCTGAGAAGCCAAATCTGCATAATCTCCATTCCACTGCCTGAGCATGCTCAGCTGCAGAGGTCTGAGATGAAAACAAGCCAACGGAATGATGTCCATTGCCGCAACCATCAATCCAATTACCTCCATGCACTGGGCCACTGATGGCCGAGGATTGGACTGAAGGGTTCGGCATGTATTCAGAAACTTTAACCTTCTGACTTCCGTCAAAAAGATTTTCATGGATACGGAATCTATGATAGTTCCCAGGAAAGGAACCCTTGTCTGTGGAATTAGTGAACTCTTTTCTAGATACACCTTCCACCCATGAGTCCTTAAAAAGGACAGAACCATGTCGGTATGAGATTTTGTCAGTTGGTAAAATGACGCCTGGATTAGAATATCGTCCAGATAAGGCGCCACTGCGATGCCCCGCGGTCTGTGGCCAACCCGAAGGGAAGAGCCACGAACTGAAAATGTTTGTACAGGAAGGCAAACCTCAGAAACTGGTGATTATCTCTGTGGATAGGAATGTGAAGATATGCATCGTTTAAGTCCACGGTAGTCATATATTGACCCTCCTAGATCAATGGTAGAATTGTCCGAATCGTCTCCATCTTGAAAGATGGGACTCTGAGAAACTTGTTTAGGCTCTTGAGATCTAAAATGGGCCTGAACGTTCCCTCTTTTTTGGGAACCACGAAAAGATTTGAGTAAAACCCCTGTCCCTGTATTGGAACGGGACGAATTACTCCCATAGAGGAAAGGTCTTTTACACAACGTAAGAACGCCTCTCTTTTTGACTGGTCTACAGATAATCGTGAAAGAAGAAACCTTCCATTGCCGCCACCATCAATCCAATTACCTTCATGCACTGGGCCACTGATGGCCGAGGATTGGACTGAAGGGTTCGGCATGTATTCAGAATCTTTAACCTTCTGACTTCTGTCAAAAAGATTTTCATGGATACGGAATCTATGATAGTTCCCAGGAAAGGAACCCTTGTCTGTGGAAATAGTGAACTCTGTTATAGATTCACCTTCCATCCATGAGTCCTTAAAAAGGACAGAACCATGTCGGTATGAGATGTCAGTTGGTAAGATGACGCCTGGATTAGAATATCGTCCAGATAAGGCGTCACTGCAATGCCCCGCGGTCTGAGAACCGCTAGCAAAGACCCTAGAACCTTTATGAAGATCCTGGGTGCCGTGGCCAACCCAAAGGGAAGTCTCACAAACTGAAAATGTTTGTCCAGGAAGGCAAACCTCAGAAACTGGTGATGATCTCTGTGGATAGGAATGTGAAGATATGCATCTTTTAAGCCCACGGTAGTCATATATTGACCCTCCTGGATCAATGGTAGAATTGTCCGAATCGTCTCCATCTTGAGATCAAAAATGGGCCTGAACGTTCCCTCTTTTTTGGGAACCACGAAAAGATTTGAGTAAAACCCCTGTCCCTGTTTTGGAACGGGACGAATTACTCCCATAGTGGAAAGGTTTTTTACACAACGTAAGAACGCCTCTCTTTTTGTCTGGTCTACAATCGTGAAAGAAGAAACCTTCCCTTTGGAAGGGAATTTTTGAACTCCAATTGATACCCCTGGGACACGAACTCTACTGCCCAGGGATCCTGAACATCTCTTGTCCAAGCCTGAACAAAGAGAGAAAGTCTGCCCCCTACAAGATCCGGTCCCGGATCGGGGGCCGCCCCTTCATGCTGTCTTGGGAGCAGCAGCGGGCTTCTTGGGTTGTTTACCCTTGTTCCAAGTCTGGTTGGGTCTCCAGACGGGCTTGGCTTGTGCCAGGTTCCCATCCTGTTTAACGTACGAGGAAGAAGGGATTCCCTTGAAATTTTGAAAGGAACGAAAATTACTCTGTCTCCTCTGTTTAGATGTCTTATCCTGATGGAGGAGATGACCCTTACCTCCCGTAATGTCAGAAATGATCTCTTTCAATTCAGGCCCGAATAGGGTCTTTCCTTTGAAAGGAATAATCAAAAGCTTTGATTTAGAGGATACATCAGCAGACCAAGACTTTAACCATAAAGCTCTACGAGCTAGAATGGCAAAACCTTCATTTTTAGCCTCCAACTTGGCGATTTGAAAAGCAGCATCAGTAATGAAAGAATTAGCCAGCTAAAGAGCCTTAATTCTGTCTAGAATTTCCTCTAAAGGAGTCTCAGTCTTAAGAGACTCTTTTAAGGCGTCAAACCAAAAAGCACCCGCCGTAGTAACTGGTACAATGCAAGACGTCGGTTGGAATAGAAAACCCTGGTGAATAAAAAGCTTCTTTAGAAGACCCTCCAATTTTTTTATCCATAGGATCTTTGAAAGCACAACTGTCCTCAATAGGAATAGTTTTACGCTTAGCCAGGGTAGATATAGCTCCCTCCACCTTAGGGACTGTTTGCCAAGAATCCCAAACAGTGTCAGCTATAGGATACATTTTCTTAAAATTAGGAGAGGGTGAGAACGGGATACCCGGTCTTTCCCACTCCCGCAAAATAATTTCCGAAATTCTCTTAGGAACTGGAAACACATCCGAATAAGCAGGGACATCTAAATATTTGTCCATCTTACACAATTTCTCTGGTGGTACCACTATAGAGTCACAATCATCCAGAGTCGCTAAAACCTCCCGAAGTAACAGGCGGAGGTGTTCCAGCTTAAATCTAAAGGACACGACTTCCGAGTTCACCTGAGGTAACGCACTCCCCGGGTCAGAGTTCCCCCTCAGACAGAAATTCCCTACCCTCCAACTCAGATCCCTGTGAGGGTACATCGGAGATAGCCATTAAGGCGTCAGAAGTTGCAGGGACCACATGGGTCTCAGTCCTGCTACGTTTGCCCTGTAACACTGGCAACTTAGACAAGACTTCTGTGAGAGTGGATGACATAACTGCAGCCATATCCTGCAAGGTAAATGAAGTAGACGCCACTGAGGGACATGGCGTCGTTTGCGTGGGCATTAAAGGCTGTGACACTTGGGGAGAAATTAGCGGCAAACCCTGAGTCTCATTGGTCTGAGAGCAATCTCCAGGCATATCTGTATTAGAAAAATGTTTCTCTTTACACTGTAAGGCCCTCTCTAAAAAAGTGTCACATAGTGTAACAGGGGGTTCCACAATGGCATTTAGACACATAGGACATGTGCTTTGTTCAATGTCCTCCATGGTGCACAGAAAAAAAAAAAAAAAAAAAAATTTTGGTTGTTACAAATCTTTTCTATAACCGAGTAGGTACTGTGTCTTTAAGAGAAAAAAAACTTCTCTGTAAATATCGTCCGTATAGGCAGATGGACCGAAAAAACAACCCTCCTTAATTAATCTTATGTACTCTCTGTGAAATATAACATTAAGGGGAACAATAAAACATATTTATAGCAAGAAAAAATTCAGTCACCTCGCCGCAGCTCTGCCGCGGCTCCTACCTCCACCTGTATCGAGACCTTCCACCCGGCGGACCTTCGATCACTTGTACTATAGTTCACCAAGCGCACTAGGAGCCATGAGGAAAACGTTGCAGTCGGAACCCAGTAGAAGAAACAACTGCGCGAAAGCGCGCTAACACAAAGCCCCGCCCATCGTGGGCGTAAACAAGTTGCGGTCCCAAACAGAGCCGCCATGTCTTGTATTATAATAAAGCAAACATGTATATCTCCCAGCATCAGCCTATGTATTCAATTCCACTCTGAATAAAAAGTTGCTCACACATTGTATGTCCCCACGATCCCCCAGCGCTTCTAGTCCTTAACGTATCTGTGCACTAGAATGTCTGGGAAAAATATAGGCAATATGACGGTTCTCAGACTCTGTATTAGTGAGAATCTGTCTAGTGCCCCCTATAAAAACAGTGTGACAGTTCCCAATCTCCTAACACTAGTGAGAATCTGTATACTGTCCAAATGAGGCCTTTAACCCTGAGTTTCCTGATAGAAAACAAGGTTATAGCACAGTCACTCCTAAGATAAGCTGCCAAGCCCCAGAAAGAAAAGACTGCACTTACCTTCATGTTGAGGAACAACATGAGAAATTCACAGTGTCAAGAGGTCTCTTCTCCCTCCTGAGGTCCTGTGAAGACAGATAGGCCTTAGTTAATTCTCTCTAAGACCAATACTGAAGAGCAGTATAATGATGGGAGGCACAGTGCAGGGTAAAACCTCACCAGTTCCCATAATCATAACTTCCAGAACTGCTCCTATAGAAAAATAGTACACATCGGCACCATTTAAAAATAAAAAACACTTGATTGAAGAATCTAAACTAACACCTCACTTTACCTCTCTCCTATCACTAACGCAGGCAAAGAGAATGACTGGGGGGGGAGGGAAGGGAGGGGCTATATATACAGCTCTGCGGTGGAGCTCTTTGCCTCCTCCTGCTGACCAGGAGGCGATATCCCATAAGTAAGGATGAAATCCGTGGACTCGTCATATCTTGTAAAAGAAATAATAAGGGCAGCAACTTTTATTTAAATATGAGGGAGGCGCAGTGAGAATTATGTCCCACAAGTCCCCTTTGCTTAAAAGCCACCAATGCTCTACTGAAGAGACTGAAATGGACTACAGCTACACCCTGGAGTAAAAACAACATATTCTAGTACTGTAAATAAAATAATAAAATCTTGATTGAAGAATCTTTGCAGATACCTAACTTTACCACTTCCTTACACTAACGTAGGCTAAGAGAATGACTGGGGTTGGAGGGAAGGGAGGCGATATTTAACAGCTTTGCTGGGTGCTCTTTTCCGCCTCCTGCTGGGCAGGAGTGATATTCCCAATCGTGTCATTAGAAAGAAATAAGGCCACTATGTGACCCATGAAAAGAGTTGGCTGGAGGTTTCATAATAAAAAAGGGTAATGAGAGGAGCAGTTAATTGCTCCAGCGGATTAAATGGCTCTGCAACCTGTTCTAAATTCTGCTTTGAGTGACTTTGTTTAGAATTAAAATAGGAATAGGAAATAGGAAGGCCACCCTTGTTCCTATTAGATATATTGAACAAAAACAGTGGCAGCCTTGAAACTGGTTTGCGAGTCACTTTTGGACTATTTTACTATTACTCATATGATAGAAAAGTACCTGCATAATGATAAGATAATGAATATGAATGCTTATTGTAATGCTAGCTCCAGCATAAAGAAACATTGATTTGTTAGTGACAGAGGGGCACTTAAAAATGCAGGCTAATTAAGAGAAATATGCGCTATCAATATGGCATATTTCCTAATAGAGCTTTCTTATCAGCAATAAATTGTAAGGTAAGATTAGCCAAGCTACAATCTAATAAAGCAATAACAAGTTTAACTGTTAATAATAATACAGAACTTTAAAAAAATTACAGAAAAGCTAAACATATGTTACTAGTATACTGTACTGAGAGAACAAATTATTCGCTGGTTTAACCTACTCAAGACCCGTCAGGATTAGGTGTAACAAACTGTTTTTTGAGGGAGAAGCTTAGAAATCCCAAGGATTTCAGAGTCTCTACAAGTTTGTCAGCTAGTGTACAACATAGCAGAAATCCGTTAGTCTCCTTGTCATCTAATAATTCTGCTGCGGCAGTAGGTCTATACTCAGAATTGAGGGCTTCCAAAATAATCTCCCTGTTCGGAGCACGACACAGCACCAGTGTCCCCACTCAAACCTGGGGATCCTGAGCAACTTCACACCCTTGTGCCGAAAGAACAGGAAGATGAGGAGGCGATCAATCATATTGTGTGTGAGATAACAGGATAAATATTAGCCTTTGGGACACTTGATGCAGGGCTCATGGCAGATTGCCCAGATAACGATGTGGCCATTAGATCATTCTTGAATTGTTGTTTGAAGCTGTCCAACCAGCCTTTTAGCACTCCAATTGTGCATAAAGTATTCCCCTCCATGTAAAACATTATAGTTGGAGCAATAGAGATTAGTGCAGCTCTTCTTCACTGCTTACCCCTTTCAATGTAGGACATGTAGCCCCTTCCCAATCAGGCTGCCAAAAGCTTAAACTATCCAGATTGGAACAAGCAATATAGTCAAAATTGGTGTACAGAAGTACACAATAGAATGCTGTGTTGGTTTTTGCAAAAATATAGAATGGATGGCTGTAGAAATAGCTGATTCATGGCAGATAAACCGCTTTCGTTGTTTAGCTTCCAATTTTGCTGCTGGCCATTCAGTAACCCTGAAATACATTTTCCATGAGTCATGGGTTCTAAAAAAGGCTTAATATGCCCCCTACCGGAGCAAGTTGTCGATCGAGGGGACACCTTCAGACTTGGTATCAAAAGATTTCTTGGACTGTTTTGTATTGGACCACACTGGATTATGTCTCCATGTAAGTATTGAGGACTCTGGCTTCTGAATGGAAGTGGATCTCTGATTCTTGTTCTGGCCGGAGGAACGAAAACGCCCCCTGTCTTGCCCTTTTATCCTGAGACAAAAAAGCACCATTGCCCCCTGTCACTGTAGAAATATTTGGGTCCAAACAAGGGCCAAGAGGTGTTTTGCCCTTAAAAGATAAGGATAAGAGTCTAGACTTAGAGAGCTTGTCCACCGAAATGAAAATTCTGGACCGAAACCGAAAATTCAGGATGCCCTTTGCCGAAAACCGAAAATGACATTTTTTAAACAAAATGGTTTTAAAATTTTTTTTTTACTTTTTTTCTACAATTTTATTTATAATATTAGAGATTAATGAATTTAATGAATCTGAAATTAAAAACTACAAGCAAATAAAATAAATAACCACACTTTTATTGAAAGTGACACCAAAATTGGACAAAAAATAAATAAGAAAAATCTGTTTCTTTTATAAAGGATAGATTGAAGAATAATGTATTGTTGATATTAATTTAAAATCAATATACATTGACATTCTTCAGTTCTATGCAACAAAATCAGATTTAACAGATTTTCTCTAACAATTATCCAAATAAAATATAGTCCTAGAAAACTACTATTATATCTATGTAACAGTAAAACAGTAAGGGCTAGATATATTACATTTGATTGGTAAGCTTTACCAATGCTCTGTCTGATTAAATTTCCAACTCCATTAAAGTCAATATGAAGTTGGAAATATAATCAGAGGAGCATTGGTAAATGTTTACTAATCAAAATATAATCTAGCCATATGTCAAGTAATGAACTCAAACAAAACAGCAGCTTTAGGCTAGCTTCATGCAAGTACTAACATTCTAATAATTGCTTACACAATTTATGAAAACAGGAAAAAAACATAAGTCAAAGAGCCTCTAGTAATTTCTAACTTGTTTATGTAAACAACAATATTTCCAAATTTGAAAATTATTGTGCAAAACAACAGTGCAAGAGACAGCAGTAAAACTAACCTCAAATTTTAACCAAATGTAACCTCAAGAACAATTTTTTTCAGGGCTACACTTTTTTTAATGTAAATAAAATAAGTAACTACACATATAGCAAATTGGAA
Source organism: Bombina bombina (assembly GCF_027579735.1). Lineage (NCBI taxonomy): Eukaryota > Metazoa > Chordata > Amphibia > Anura > Bombinatoridae > Bombina > Bombina bombina. The sequence goes on along the minus strand of NC_069504.1, from coordinate 735,597,748 downwards.
TGATTTCTATTTTCTACTTAAGTAAAAGTGGCAGGTTTCTTTTCAAGAACAAAAGTTGCTCAGCTTTCTCACAGGAGAGACAGTTCCTCTTCTCATCCAGAACGTGAGATGCTGCGCTGAATAGTCTCTCACTCTCTGTGCTGGTGCTTGGGGCAGATAAATAGCTGCGTGCAATCCTTGCAAGCAATGGAAAGCGTTCTTTGTTCATGCGCCAGTAGTCAAGTGGATTGTCGCTTCTGGCGATGGGTAGTTCAGCTAGATAAATCTCCAGCTGTTGTGTAGCTGCGCTTGTTGTGGCACTGCTGTGGATCGGGGTGCTGCTTTCCTGTAGAATCTCGTCAAACATGTCAGAAAGCGAGGGATTGTGCTCATCACTTGTACGTCGTGATCGTTTCTATGGCACACTTTTCTCTGTGCTGTGCATCAAGTCTCCTTCACCAGATGCTTCCATCACCTCCAGCTGTGCCTGTATCATTTCTCGTGCACGCTGCTTTTTCTCTGAGTCAAAGTAATGGTCTTTAAATCGAGGATCTAGTACTGTGGCAATGCAGTACAGAGGGTTGGATTCAGTGTCTTGAAAGCGTTTGTTAACAGCCTCCAATAGAGTGCATTTAGCAGTTTTTACGCCATGATCTGTTGTTTGCACCTCTTTTCCCAGCAGACGCTTCAGTGCTGCAATCAAGGGAATAACTTCAGCAACAGATGCATTAGCTGAGCTTATTTCCTTGGTTAGCTGTTCAAATGGAGCAAGAAGAGATACAATATTTTCAATTACCATCCACTGATGTGCACTCAACGTTGCTGGCAGTTCGTAATCTGACATGTTCGCAGCTAAGACTCGCTTTTGTTCAAGTAGACTTTGCAACATATAGAAGGTGCTGTTCCAGCGAGTGGCTACATCTTGCTGCAGTCGTTTGGGTGGCATTCCAAACTGTACTTGCAAAGCTTGTAATCGGGAATAAGCAAGAGGAGAATGCTTGAAGTGACCCACAATTTTTCTCCCTGATGCTATTATATCTGATATGCTGCGCTGACTCAGCACTCCCTCATTCACAGCCAACTGCAGCGTGTGTGCCATGCACGGTATGCTATTGAGTCCACTGTCCTCCATAGCCTTTACCATGTTCCGTGCATTATCTCTGACAATCAGATGCACTTTTGACTTGTCAATGTGCCAAGTTTCAAGCATGCTAGCTAAAGCCTCTGATATCGCTGCTGCAGTGTGTGACCCAACAAACTCTTGTGCCTGAAGCAAAATGAGTTGCAATTTAAAATCAGCATCTATCCACTGCGCTGTTAAGCTGGGCATGCTAGTTGGACTTACATCTGAGCTCCAAATGTCGGTGGTAAAACTTAAAGCTGTGATGTCTGTGTTCAGGAGCTTATGAATGTGTTTTGAAACAAGATCAAACATTTCAGGTAGACACGTTTCTGAAAAATATCGTCTGCTTTGCAGTGTGTAACGCGGCTCAATATGTTCTATGAGCTTACGAAATCCAATGTCTTCCACAACAGAGAATGGCTGGTCATCTAAGGCAATAAATTCCATTACTTTCTCTGTAATTCCACGTGCTTTGGCACTATCATTTGTAAATTTCTTTGCATTTTCAAAGAATGTGGCGACAGATGGTGTTGGGGTGCTGCTAGTAGTTGGGGTACTTTTAAGCATTGTTGCTTTTTTGTACTATTCATACTGAATTGTATGTTGTGTTTTCAGGTGGTGTATCAACCCTGTTGTGGAAAAGATCCTCGACACTGTACCCCCTCTTGAAATTTCTGCTGAACAAACACTGCAGATGGCAAATTTGATGTCCTTATCAGAAACTTTGAAATATTTCCACACTGCTGACATTTTAAAGTCACTGAAAGAAGACTATGCCTCAGCTATAACAAACTTTATAAAGAAAAAAAAAAAAAAGGAAAGCGAGTGAGTGAGTGACTGACTAACTTAAATTAACTTTATTTTTTATTCTTTTTATTTACTAATAAAAAAAAAAAGGTACATAATATACAGTGCAACCCAAAGCTGCTATCTCAGATTTTCTAAAACTGAATTGAGGGGGTAAAAGAGTAGACTAGACTAACACAAAATATAAGTGCATTAGGCTGATCTGGTCCATAATAATTATAGGGACAGACAGTATAGTAAAAATAAACTTTCATGATTCTGATTGCTGGGCATGTAATTTTTAAGAACTTTCCAATGTACTTTTTATCATCAAATTTGCTTTGTTCTCTTAGTATTATTAGCTGAAAGCTAAACCTAGGTAGGTCATATGCTATTATCTTAGCCCTTGAAGGCTGCCTCTTATCTGAATGCATTTTGACAGTTTTCTAGAGGGTGTTAGTTCATGTGTGCCATATAGATAAAATTGTGCTCATACACGTAGAGTTACCTAGGAGTCAGAACTGATTGGCTAAAATGCATGTCTCATACATATGTACACACGCAAAGACATACATAAACAAACACACATTCATATTAGTCATACACACACAAACTCATACATACACACACATACACAGGTTTTGGAACTACATTCCCCATGATGCTCAGCCAGCTGATATGCTGGCTGAGCATCATGGGAAATGTAGTTCCAAAACCGCTGGAGGGCCAAGTTTGAGGATGTCTGGTGTATAGTGACAGCTCTCTCTGTATAGTGTATAGGGGCAGCACATTGTATACACACAGCTCTCTCGGTATAGTGTATAGGGGCAGCACATTGTATACACTACACACAGCTCTCTCTGTATAGTGTATAGGGGCAGAACATTGTATACACACAGCTCTCTCTCTATAGTGTATAGGGGCAGCACACTGTATACACATAACAACCTGTATAGTGTATAATATACTATTAAGAGACAGCACAATACACTAGTAGGTATCTGTGTGTATACAACATGCTGTCCCTATTGACTATACAGAGGGCTGTGAATAGTTTATATAGGTGTTTCCAAAGATGCTGCCTGTTGCAGATGTTACACAGAATCTTCATTCTGCCCATGTATTTGCCCATTATGAAAACAGGGCCCCAAACCATTTGCTTATAAAATATCTGTGCCCCTGGGATGTAGAAAGACATATGTTTTATTTTGTCCATTTGACATTTTACTTACAGTTAGACATTTCTGGCATATAAAAACAGAATTTATGCTTACCTGATAAATTACTTTCTCCAACGGTGTGTCCGGTCCACGGCGTCATCCTTACTTGTGGGATATTCTCTTCCCCAACAGGAAATGGCAAAGAGCCCAGCAAAGCTGGTCATATGATCCCTCCTAGGCTCTGCCTACCCCAGTCATTCGACCGACGTACAGGAGGAAATATGCATAGGAGAAACCATATGATACCGTGGTGACTGTAGTTAGAGAAAATAATTCATCGGACCTGATTAAAAAAACCAGGGCGGGCCGTGGACCGGACACACCGTTGGAGAAAGTAATTTATCAGGTAAGCATAAATTCTGTTTTCTCCAACATAGGTGTGTCCGGTCCACGGCGTCATCCTTACTTGTGGGAACCAATACCAAAGCTTTAGGACACGGATGAAGGGAGGGAGCAAATCAGGTCACCTAAATGGAAGGCACCACGGCTTGCAAAACCTTTCTCCCAAAAATAGCCTCTGAAGAAGCAAAAGTATCAAATTTGTAAAATTTGGCAAAAGTGTGCAGTGAAGACCAAGTCGCTGCCTTACATATCTGGTCAACAGAAGCCTCGTTCTTGAAGGCCCATGTGGAAGCCACAGCCCTAGTGGAGTGAGCTGTGATTCTTTCAGGAGGCTGCCGTCCGGCAGTCTCATAAGCCAAACGGATAATGCTTTTAAGCCAAAAAGAAAGAGAGGTAGAAGTTGCTTTTTGACCTCTCCTTTTACCAGAATAAACAACAAACAAAGAAGATGTTTGTCTGAAATCTTTAGTGGCCTCTAAATAGAATTTTAGAGCACGGACTACATCCAAATTGTGTAACAAACGTTCCTTCTTTGAAACTGGATTCGGGCACAAAGAAGGTACAACTATCTCCTGGTTAATATTCTTGTTGGAAACAACTTTCGGAAGAAAACCAGGCTTAGTACGCAAAACCACCTTATCTGCATGGAACACCAGATAGGGCGGAGAACACTGCAGAGCAGATAACTCAGAAACTCTTCTAGCAGAAGAAATTGCAACCAAAAACAAAACTTTCCAAGATAATAACTTAATATCTACGGAATGTAAGGGTTCAAACGGAACCCCTTGAAGAACTGAAAGAACTAGATTAAGACTCCAGGGAGGAGTCAAAGGTCTGTAAACAGGCTTGATTCTAACCAGAGCCTGAACAAACGCTTGAACGTCTGGCACAGCTGCCAGCCTTTTGTGAAGTAAAACAGATAACGCAGAAATCTGTCCCTTCAGAGAACTTGCAGATAATCCCTTCTCCAAACCCTCTTGTAGAAAGGATAAAATCCTAGGAATTTTTATCTTGTTCCATGGGAATCCTTTAGATTCACACCAATAGATATATCTTTTCCATATCTTATGGTAAATTTTTCTAGTTACAGGCTTTCTAGCCTGAATCAGAGTATCTATTACAGAATCTGAAAACCCACGCTTTGATAAAATCAAGCGTTCAATCTCCAAGCAGTCAGTTGGAGAGAAACCAGATTCGGATGTTCGAATGGACCTTGAACAAGAAGGTCCTGTCTCAAACGTAGCTTCCATGGTGGAGCCGATGACATATTCACCAGGTCTGCATACCAAGTCCTGCGTGGCCACGCAGGAGCTATCAAGATCACCGAAGCCCTCTCCTGGTTGATCCTGGCTACCAGCCTGGGAATGAGAGGAAACGGTGGGAAAACATAAGCTAGGTTGAAGGTCCAAGGTGCTACTAGTGCATCTACTAGAGTCGCCTTGGGATCCCTGGATCTGGACCCGTAACAAGGAACCTTGAAGTTCTGACGAGACGCCATCAGATCCATGTCTGGAATACCCCATAATTGAGTTATTTGGGCAAAGATTTCCGGGTGGAGTTCCCACTCCCCCGGATGGAATGTCTGACGACTCAGAAAATCCGCTTCCCAATTTTCCACCCCTGGGATGTGGATTGCAGACAAGTGGCAGGAGTGATCCTCCGCCCATTGAATTATCTTGGTCACTTCCTCCATCGCCAGGGAACTCCTTGTTCCCCCCTGATGGTTGATATATGCAACTGTCGTCATGTTGTCTGATTGAAACCTTATGAATTTGGCCTTTGCTAGATGAGGCCAAGCTTTGAGAGCATTGAATATCGCTCTCAGTTCCAGAATGTTTATCGGGAGAAGAGATTCTTCCCGAGACCATAGACCCCGAGCTTTCAGGGGTTCCCAGACCGCGCCCCAGCCCACCAGACTGGCGTCGGTCGTGACAATGACCCACTCTGGTCTGCGGAAGCTCATTCCCTGTGACAGGTTGTCCAGGATTAGCCACCAACGGAGTGAATCTCTGGTCCTTTGATCTACTTGAATCGTCGGAGACAAGTCTGTATAATCCCCATTCCACTGTCTGAGCATGCACAGTTGTAATGGTCTTAGATGAATTCGTGCAAAAGGAACTATGTCCATTGCTGCAACCATCAATCCTATTACTTCCATGCACTGCGCTATGGAAGGACGAAGAACAGAATGAAGAACTTGACAAGAGCTTAGAAGTTTTGATTTTCTGACCTCTGTCAGAAAAATTCTCATTTCTAAGGAGTCTATTATTGTTCCCCAGAAGGGAACTCTTGTTGACGGGGAAAGAGAACTTTTTTCTATGTTTACTTTCCATCCGTGAGATCTGAGAAAGGCTAGGACGATGTCCGTATGAGCCTTTGCTTTTGACAGAGACGACGCTTGAATCAGGATGTCGTCCAAGTACGGTACTACTGCAATGCCCCTTGGTCTTAGAACCGCTAGAAGGGACCCTAGTACCTATGTGAAAATTCTCGGAGCAGTGGCTAATCCGAAAGGAAGTGCCACAAACTGGTAATGCTTGTCCAGAAAAGCGAACCTTAGGAACTGATGATGTTCCTTGTGGATAGGAATATGGAGGTACGCATCCTTTAAATCCACCGTGGTCATAAATTGACCTTCCTGGATGGTAGGAAGGATCGTTCGAATGGTTTCCATTTTGAATGATGGAACCCTGAGAAATTTGTTTAGGATCTTGAGATCTAGAATTGGTCTGAACGTTCCCTCTTTTTTGGGAACTATGAACAGGTTGGAGTAAAATCCCATCCCTTGTTCTCTTATTGGAACTGGATGAATTACTCCCATCCTTAACAGGTCTTCTACACAATGTAAGAATGCCTGTCTTTTTATTTGGTTTGAAGATAATTGAGACCTGTGGAACCTTCCCCTTGGGGGTAGTTCCTTGAATTCCAGTAGATAACCTTGAGAAACTATTTCTAGTGCCCAAGGATCCTGAACATCTCTTGCCCAGGCCTGAGCAAAGAGAGAAAGTCTGCCCCCCACCAGATCCGGTCCCGGATCGGGGGCCATCCCTTCATGCTGTTTTGGTAGCAGTGGCAGGCTTCTTGGCCTGCTTACCCTTGTTCCAGCCTTGCATCGGTCTCCAGGATGGTTTGGGTTGAGAAGTATTACCCTCTTGCTTAGAGGATGTAGAAGTAGAGGCTGGTCCGTTTCTGCGAAAGGGACGAAAATTAGGCTTATTTCTAGCCTTAAAAGACCTATCCTGAGGAAGGGCGTGGCCCTTTCCTCCAGTGATGTCTGAAATAATCTCTTTCAAATCAGGACCAAACAGTGTTTTGCCCTTGAAAGGGATGTTAAGCAATTTTGTCTTGGAAGACACATCCGCTGACCAAGACTTTAGCCAGAGCGCTCTGCGCGCCACGATAGCAAACCCTGAATTTTTCGCCGCTAATCTCGCTAATTGCAAAGCGGCATCTAGAATAAAAGAGTTAGCCAATTTAAGTGCATGAACTCTGTCCATAATCTCCTCATACGAAGATTCCTTATCGAGCGACTTTTCTAGTTCTTCGAACCAGAAACACGCTGCCGTAGTGACAGGAACAATGCATGAAATTGGTTGAAGAAGGTAACCTTGCTGAACAAACATTCTTTTAAGCAAACCCTCTAATTTTTTATCCATAGGATCTTTAAAAGCACAACTATCTTCTATGGGAATAGTAGTGCGTTTGTTTAGAGTAGAGACCGCCCCCTCGACCTTAGGGACTGTCTGCCATAAGTCCTTTCTGGGGTCGACTATAGGAAATAATTTCTTAAATATAGGGGGAGGCACAAAAGGTATGCCGGGCCTTTCCCATTCCTTGTTTACTATGTCCGCCACCCGCTTGGGTATAGGAAAAACATCGGGGGGCACCGGAACCTCTAGGAACTTGTCCATCTTACATAATTTCTCTGGAATGACCAAATTGTCACAATCATCCAGAGTAGATAATACCTCCTTAAGCAGTGCGCGGAGATGTTCTAATTTAAATTTAAATGTTACAACATCAGGTTCAGCTTGTTGAGAAATTTTCCCTGAATCTGAAATTTCTCCCTCAGACAAAACCTCCCTCCTGGCCCCTTCAGATTGGTGTGAGGGTATGTCAGAAGCGTTATCATCAGCGTCCTCTTGCTCTTCAGTGTTTAAAACAGAGCAATCGCGCTTTCTTTGATAAGTAGGCATTTTAGATAAAATATTTGCAATAGAATTATCCATAACAGCCGTTAATTGTTGCATAGTAATAAGTATTGGCGCACTAGATGTACTAGGGGCCTCTTGTGTGGGCAAAACTGGTGTAGACACAGAAGGGGGTGATGCAGTACCATGCTTACTCCCCTCATCTGAAGAATCATCTTGGGCACTATTATTATCTGTGGCATCATTGTCCCTACTTTGTTTGGACACCATGTCACAATTATCACATATATTTAAATGGGGAGACACATTGGCTTTCATACATATAGAACATCGTTTATCTGATGGTTCAGACATGGTAAACAGGCTTAAACTGGTCAACAAAGCACAAAAAACGTTTTAAAATAAAACCGTTACTGTCACTTTAAATTTTAAGCAGAACACACTTTATTACTGAATATGCGAAAAAGTATGAAGCAATTGTTCAAAATTCACCAAAATTTCACCACAGTGTCTTAAAGCCTTAAAAGTATTGCACACCAAATTTGAAAGCTTTAACCCTTAAAATAACGGAACCGGAGCCGTTTTTACATTTAACCCCCTATACAGTCCCAGGAATCTGCTTTGCTGAGACCCAACCAAGCCCAGAGGGGAATACGATACCAAATGACGCCTTCTATAAGCTTTTTCAGTGGATCTTAGCTCCTCACACATGCATCTGCATGCCTTGCCTTCCAAAAACAACTGCGCATTAGTGGCGCGAAAATGAGGCTCTGCCTATGACTAGAGAAGGCCCCCATCTGAAAAAGGTGTCCATACAGTGCCTGCCGTTTTTTAACAACAATCCCCAAGATTATAATAACTATAAAGCGCTATAATATGTCAAATATGCTTAGCAAGTAATCGTTTTAGCCCAGAAAAATGTCTACCAGTTTTTTAAGCCCTTATAAAGCCTTTATTCTCATACTTAATCTAAGAAAATGGCTTACCGGTCCCCATAGGGAAAATGACAGCCTTCCAGCATTACCAAGTCGTGTTAGAAATGTGGCCATCATACCTCAGGCAGAAAAGTCTGCCAACTGCTTCCCCCAACTGAAGTTACTTCATCTCAACAGTCCTGTGTGGAAACAGCAATCGATTTTAGTAACGTTTGCTAAAATCATCTTCCTCTCACAAACAGAAATCTTCTTCTCTTTTCTGTTTCAGAGTAAATAGTACATACCAGCACTATTTTAAAATAACAAACACTTGATTGAAGAATAAAAACTACATTTAAACACCAAAAAACTCTTAGCCATCTCCGTGGAGATGTTGCCTGTGCAACGGCAAAGAGAATGACTGGGGTAGGCGGAGCCTAGGAGGGATCATATGACCAGCTTTGCTGGGCTCTTTGCCATTTCCTGTTGGGGAAGAGAATATCCCACAACTAAGGATGACGCCGTGGACCGGACACACCTATGTTGGAGAAATATTGTTTTTTTATTAAACTTTAATTGCAAAATGTAGAGCTGCACATTCTCACTTCTCTACAAGATACACAGGCATAACTCAAAGCTGTCACTTGTGAGGTCTTCAGAATGCAGCATTGGATCATTGAATCATTAATAATTCTTAATTCAATGATCCAATGCTGCCTTCAGAAGACCTCACAAGTGACAGCTTTGAGTAATGCCTGTGTATCTTGTAAAAAACTAAGGAGAATGTGCAGCTCTACATTTTGCAATTAAAAAGATTAATAAATCAATATAGTTATGCCAGAAATGTCTGCAAGAGGTGCAACTGCAATCAGTTGCCAGATTGCCACAAAAAAACATTTAATAACTTTGAGAGAGTCTCTTTTTGGAAATCTGAAGACCTCCCTCTATGCAGCCTCATTAGGTATGTAGTATGTACCTAAACTGTCAGCCATTGCAGATGCATGCATAGTCTAATGTTTGCAGTCAGTGTTTTGATTGGCAACACTTCTCTCATGTCATTATCTTTTTCCCCCCCATTAATTTTATTAGGCTTTTCACAGTTTTTTTTCACAGATACTGGGTTGGCAAGATGGTCTCATTAATTAACAAGGCATACTTCGCCGCATGGCCCATATTTTTTAGAGCACAACTGTTTGAGAAGAACTGAGGAGACTTATGGGCACTTCCTTACCAAATCAAACGGCTTACGGCAATGCACGCGCTAAACGTGAGTGACGTGACTATGCGCCGACAGCGCACGTAGAAGACGTTAGGCGCACTGAGGCTTCCAGGATGCCAAAGAAGAATGAAGAACTACTACTCCCGGTATGCAAGACTGTGCACGGGAGGGCTCCAGGATCAACAACCACTTCCGGTACGATAGAAGTGTTGCGTGAGGGCTCCAGGATAAACAACAACTGACGGTCTGATAGAAGTGCCGCGCGAGGGCTCCAGGATGAACATCTCCGGGTAATGGGTATGCTAATGGACTAATGGCTAATGGGCTAATGGGTATGATAACAGGTCGCGCACAGCAGTTTTACTTGCTCTACATATGATTTGTACTACTGACTCTGCTGGGCATGTTGAAGCTCAATTTTCGTCCGTTTTGCTGCACTTTCGGCCGAAATGGGATAGGGCCATTTTCGGCCGAAATTTCGGTGCACCCCTACTTCTGACAAATACAGCTAGAGCAGTAGTTTTTGCATTGATGCAAATGATCTGAATGACTGCATCACAGATGTCGGACAGATAGCTCAGCATGCTAAGGCAAAGTGGCTGAGCTCTGTAGCAACCCAAGGGTTGCAGGTATGATCCCCAGCGAGGTCCACTCAGCCTTTCATCCTTCCGAGATCAATAAACTGAGCAGCGCCTTGAGGCCCTTGCGGGTGATTAGCCGCACTTTACAATTACCCAATACAATACATGTAAGAATTTGCAGTCTTTAAGAACTTAATATGCTCCTGGATCTCCTCTAAGGATGTTTCCACAGAGACTAATTCTGATAGTCACACCAAAAAGCTGCTGCACAAGCAACAGCCGCAACACTTAAAGGAACAGTCTACACCAGAATTTTTATTTTTTTAAAAGATAGATAATCCCTTTATTGCCCATTCCCCAGTTTTGCATAACCAACAGTTATAGTTATATATGTTTTACCTCTGTGATTACCTTGTATCTAAGTCTCTGCAGACTGCACCCTTATACTTTTGACAGACATGCAGTTTAGCCAATCAGTGCAGACTCCTAAATAACATACGGGAGTGAGCACAATGTTATCTATATGAAACACATGAACTAGTACCGTCTAACTGTGAAAAACCTTCAAAATGCTCTGAGCTAAGAGGCGGTTTTCAACGGTTTAGAAGTCAGTTTGAATTTAGCTAGGTTTAGCTTTTAAAAAAAATCACCAAGGGAACAACAAAAGTTGTTTAAAATTGCATGCCCTGGAGCATGGGCAAACTTGATGACTGGTTGGTGCTAACTAGAAATGCTCATATGTCCATTGCACCATGTTATTATTTCCTGGGTTCAAATAAGGGTCTCCCCGTTTTAACACATCTGGCACTATTCTGGAATACATTAATGGTTCAGTGTAACATAGATCAAAAAACTCTGCAACTCTCAATAAAAAAGGTGGCTCAGAACACACTCTCAGCTACATGGCGAGAGGCCCATGCTAAATTCCTCCATAGGGCATATTTTACCCCCGAGAGAGGCTGTAGATCTGGCAACTTAGGATTTAATAAATGCCCCAAATGCTCATACTTCGCAGCGGATTCCCACATATGATATGGTATTGCCCAAAAATTTAATTTTTTTTGGCTTAAAGTGGAATACTGGCTAAAAAATGTATTAAAAATAGCTCCTCTTTCCCTAACTTTCTACCAGTCAGTACTCTGTTTAAAGAAAGAACCTGGCAAACAGAATAATGAAAAAATTGTAACCTCCACTATCCTTGCTACCAGATATTTAATCTGCAAAAAATGGAAGAGTTGCTCAATTCCTAGTATCTCTGAAGTGAAAAATTGCATGAAAAAACAATGTATGTTAGAACAAAGAGATATAAACCTAGAAAATGATCAGGACATCAATAGGTTTTTCAATAACTGGGCAAATTTTTTAAAAATATTCTCCCCTACTGAAATAAATCATATAATTTTCCCTTTCAAAAACACAGAAATAGGGATATTAGGGAACTGATAGTTATTGGGAGTTGGGCGAGTGAGGGAAGGATCCCTTACTGTTTCTTTCTCCCTTTTTTTTTTTTTCTGTCTTCTCTTCTCCTCGCACGTGGGGGAGAAGGCAAAGGGTAGGGGTTAAAAAAAAAAAAAAGAAAAATCCCAAGACATTCTCAGAGATAAATGTATAAGATGTTAAGTTGTAACATTATTATGAACTGTATGAAATATAATCTTAAAGTTATATGTTAAGAGGAATTAACATAACAATGTTTAAGTTAAACAAGGTAATAAGATTGTATAACGCTGTAATAGCATGCTAGTTTCTAATTGTTTATCTTTCTTATTGTATGCTTTTTTATACACACGATAACAGATATCTTGTTCTTGTTTTTTGAATAATGTTTTGGTCCATAAATAAAAGATTTAAAAAAAAAAAAAAAAAAAAAAAATTGCATGCCCTATCAGACTAGACTGTCCCTTTAAAAGTGGTTAAAACAGCAGTCCTGCCTGTAAAAAGGCCCTTCTCAGATAACCTTTGCGTTTTCTATCCATAGGGTTCCGGAAGCAGGTACCGTCCTCTAAATGAAAAGTAGATCTCTTAGCTAGAGTAGATTATAGCACCATCAACCTTGACCCCCATAATTCCAGATTGGCATCAGGAACTGGAAAAGTTTCTTAAAATTAGGAGAAAGTAACTACTGGCTTATCCCATTACTTTGAAACAATCTTAGAGACCAGAGAACAGAAAAGGTCTCGGGTACCTTAGATTTAGCTATATAGATGTCTAACTTCTTTACCTGCTTGACTTCAGCTGGTTTAGTATCCTGAACCTCTAAGGTTCCTAACACCTGTATAAGTAGTGATCTTAACCTCTTAATGACATAGGAAGTGCCAGGCACGTCCTACAAAAAACGATCAATAACAACCAAGGACATGACAGGCATGTCCTTTGGGGTTTCAAGCACTGGAAATGATTGTGATCGCTTCCAGCCGCTTTCAGGGTATAGCAGCAATGCCTCCATATTGAGGCATCATGCAATACCCTTTGTTAAACAGGGCCTATGAATACTCAAAAACTTCTCTTGCCCACCGGTCGAGTAAATCACAAAACTTACCAGCCCGCAAGAAACTTTAGTCGCCCGTGCATATCTGTAGTGTGTGTACATATCTTATTTAAAAAGGCAATATAAATAGTGTTATTGTAATCTCACATGCATTGCAGACAGAGGTCCTAATCTGAATGCTTTGAAAGCTGCTTACTACTTTGGACTTGAGCATTAATAAAAACAGAATTTATGCTTACCTGATAAATTAGTTTCTCCAACGGTGTGTCCGGTCCACGGCGTCATCCTTACTTGAGGGAATATCTCTTCCCCAACAGGAAATGGCAAAGAGTCCCAGCAAAGCTGGCCATATAGTCCCTCCTAGGCTCCGCCCACCCCAGTCATTCGACCGACGGACAGGAGGAAAAATATAGGAGAAACCATATGGTACCGTGGTGACTGTAGTTAGAGAAAATAATTCATCGGACCTGATTAAAAAACCAGGGTGGGCCGTGGACCGGACACACCGTTGGAGAAAGTAATTTATCAGGTAAGCATAAATTCTGTTTTCTCCAACATTGGTGTGTCCGGTCCACGGCGTCATCCTTACTTGTGGGAACCAATACCAAAGCTTTAGGACACTGATGAAGGGAGGGAGCAAATCAGGTTACCTAAACGGAAGGCACCACGGCTTGCAAAACCTTTCTCCCAAAAATAGCCTCCGAAGAAGCAAAAGTATCAAATTTGTAAAATTTGGCAAAAGTGTGCAGTGAAGACCAAGTCGCTGCCTTACATATCTGATCAACAGAAGCCTCGTTCTTGAAGGCCCATGTGGAAGCCACAGCCCTAGTGGAGTGAGCTGTGATTCTTTCAGGAGGCTGCCGTCCGGCAGTCTCGTAAGCCAATCGGATGATGCTTTTAAGCCAAAAGGAAAGAGAGGTAGAAGTCGCTTTTTGACCTCTCCTTTTACCAGAATAGACGACAAACAGAGAAGATGTTTGTCTGAAATCTTTTGTAGCTTCTAAATAGAATTTTAGAGCACGGACTACGTCCAAATTGTGTAACAAACGTTCCTTCTTTGAAACTGGATTCGGACACAAAGAAGGTACAACTATCTCCTGGTTAATATTTTTGTTAGAAACAACCTTTGGAAGGAAACCAGGCTTAGTACGCAAAACCACCTTATCTGCATGGAACACCAGATAGGGCGGAGAACACTGCAGAGCAGATAACTCTGAAACTCTTCTAGCTGAAGAAATAGCAACCAAAAACAAAACTTTCCAAGATAACAACTTAATATCTATGGAATGTAGAGGTTCAAACGGAACCCCTTGAAGAACTGAAAGAACTAGATTTAACCTCCAGGGAGGAGTCAAAGGTCGGTAAACAGGATTGATCCTAACCAGAGCCTGAACAAATGATTGAACATCTGGCATAGCTGCCAATCGTTTGTGTAGTAAGACAGATAAAGCAGAAATCTGTCCCTTTAGAGAACTCGCAGATAATCCTTTATCCAAACCTTCTTGTAGAAAGGAAAGAATCTTAGGAATTTTTACCTTATTCCAAGGGAATCCCTTGGATTCACACCAGCAGATATATCTTTTCCATATTTTATGGTAAATCTTTCTAGTTACCGGTTTTCTGGCCTGAACCAGAGTATCAATCACCGAATCTGAAAACCCACGCTTTGATAGAATCAAGCGTTCAATCTCCAAGCCGTCAGCTGGAGGGAGACCAGATTTGGATGTTCGAATGGACCCTGAACAAGAAGGTCCTGTCTCAAAGGTAGCTTCCATGGTGGAACCGATGACATATTCACCAGGTCTGCATACCAAGTCCTGCGTGGCCACGCAGGAGCTATCAAGATCACCGAGACCCTCTCCTGTTTGATCCTGGCTACCAGCCTGGGAATGAGAGGAAACGTGGGAACACATAAGCCAGGTTGAAGGTCCAAGGCGCTACTAGTGCATCCACTAGAGTCGCCTTGGGATCCCTGGATCTGGACCCGTAGCAAGGAACCTTGAAGTTCTGACGAGACGCCATCAGATCCATGTCTGGAATGCCTCATAATTGATTCAACTGGGCAAAAATCTCCGGGTGGAGTTCCCACTCCCCCGGATGGAATGTCTGACGACTCAGATAATCCGCTTCCCAGTTTTCCACACCTGGGATGTGGATCGCAGATAGATGGCAGGAGTGATTCTCCGCCCATTGTATTATTTTGGTTACTTCTTTCATCGCCAGGGAACTCCTTGTTCCCCCCTGATGATTGATATACGCAACAGTCGTCATGTTGTCTGATTGGAATCTTATGAATATGGCCTTTGCAAGCTGAGGCCAAGCCCTGAGAGCATTGAATATCGCTCTTAGTTCCAGAATGTTTATCGGGAGAAGAGACTCTTCCCGAGACCATAGTCCCTGAGCTTTCAGGGATTCCCAGACCGCACCCCAGCCCATTAGACTGGCGTCGGTCGTGACAATGACCTACTCTGGTCTGCGGAAGCTCATTCCCTGGGATAGGTGGTCCAGGGATATCCACCAACGGAGTGAATCTCTGGTCTTCTGATCTACTTGAATCACTGGAGACAAGTCTGTATAGTCCCCATTCCACTGTTTCAGTATGCACAGTTGTAATGGTCTTAAATGAATTCGCGCAAAAGGAACTATGTCCATTGCTGCAACCATCAACCCTACTACTTCCATGCACTGAGCTACGGAAGGACGTGGAACAGAATGAAGAACTTGACACGCGCTTAGAAGTTTTGACTTTCTGACATCTGTCAGAAAGATCCTCATTTCTAAGGTATCTATTATTGTTCCCAGGAAGGGAACTCTTGTTGACGGAGACAGAGAACTTTTTTCTATGTTCACCTTCCATCCGTGAGATCTGAGAAAGGCCAGAACGATGTCTGTATGAGCCTTTGCTTTTGAAAGGGACGACGCTTGTATTAGAATGTCGTCCAAGTATGGTACTACTGCAATGCCCCTCGGTCTTAGAACCGCTAGAAGGGACCCGAGTACCTTTGTGAAAATCCTTGGAGCAGTGGCTAATCCGAATGGGAGGGCCACAAACTGGTAATGTTTGTCCAGAAAGGCGAACCTTAGGAACTGATGATGTTCTTTGTGGATAGGAATATGTAGGTACGCATCCTTTAGATCCACGGTAGTCATAAATTGACCTTCCTGGATAGTGGGTAGAATCGTTCGAATGGTTTCATTTTGAACGATGGTACCCTGAGAAATTTGTTTAGGATCTTTAAATCCAGAATTGGTCTCAAGGTTCCCTCTTTTTTGGGAACTACGAACAGATTTGAGTAAAATCCCATTCCTTGTACCGTCATTGGAACTGGGTGTATCACTCCCATCTTTAGCAGGTCTTCTACACAATGTAAGAATGCCTGTCTCTTTATTTGGTTTGAGGATAAGTGAGACATGTGGAACCGTCCCCTTGGGGGTAGTTCCTTGAATTCTAGAAGATAACCCTGAGAAACTATTTCTAGCGTCCAGGGATCCTGAACATCTCTTGCCCAAGCCTGAGCAAAGAGAGAGAGTCTGCCCCCCACTAGATCCGGTCCCGGATCGGGGGCTACTCCTTCATGCTGTTTTGTTAGCGGTAGCAGGCTTCTTGGTCTGCTTACCCTTGTTCCAGCCTTGCATCGGTTTCCAGGCTGGTTTGGACTGTGAGGCATTACCCTCTTGCTTAGAGGATGCAGAATTAGAGGTCGGTCCGTTCCTGAAATTACGAAAGGAACGAAAATTAGACTTATTCTTGGCCTTGAAAGGCCTATCTTGTGGGAGGGCGTGGCCCTTTCCCCCAGTGATGTCTGAGATAATCTCTTTCAATTCTGGTCCAGAGAGTTTTACCCTTGAAGGGGATGTTAAGCAATTTTGTCTTGGATGATACATCCGCTGACCAAGACTTTAGCCAAAGCGCTCTGCGCGCCACAATTGCAAACCCTGAATTTTTCGCCGCTAATCTAGCTAATTGCAAAGCGGCATCTAAAATAAAAGAGTTAGCCAACTTAAGTGCGTGAACTCTGTCCATAACCTCCTCATATGGAGTCTCTCTACTGAGCGACTTTTCTAGTTCCTAGAACCAGAACCACGCTGTACAAAAATCCTTTTAAGCAAACCTTCCAATTTTTTATCCATAGGATCTTTGAAAGCACAAGTATCTTCGATAGGAATAGTAGTGCGCTTGTTTAGAGTAGAAACTGCCCCCTCGACCTTAGGGACTGTCTGCCATAAGTCCTTTCTGGGGTCGACCATAGGAAATAATTTCTGAAATATAGGAGGGGGAACAAAAGGTATGCCGGACTTCTCCCACTCCTTATTCACTATGTCCGCCACCCGCTTGGGTATAGGAAAAGCGTCGGGGTGCACCGGAACCTCTAGGAACTTGTCCATCTTGCATAATTTTTCTGGAATGACCAAGTTGTCACAATCATCCAGAGTAGATAACACCTCCTTAAGCAGTGAGCGGAGATGTTCTAATTTAAATTTAAATGTCACAACATCAGGTTCAGCCTGTTGAGAAATTTTTTCTGAATCTGAAATTTCCCCATCTGACAAAACCTCCCTCATGGCCCCTTCAGATTGGTGTGAAGGTATGACAGAACAATTATCATCAGCGCCCTCCTGCTCTTCAGTGTTTAAAACAGAGCAATCGCGCTTTCTCTGATATGCAGGCATATTGGATAAAATATTTGCTATGGAGTTATCCATTACAGCCGTCAATTGTTGCATGGTAATAAGCATTGGCGCGCTAGAAGTACTAGGGGCCTCCTGCGTGGGCAAAACTGGCGTAGACACAGAAGGAGATGATGTAGAACCATGTCTACTCCCTTCACTTGAGGAATCATCTTGGGCAATTTCATTATTTGTGGCAGTACTGTCCTTACTTTGTTTGGACGCTATGGCACAATTATCACACAATTTTGAAGGGGGGGACACATTGGCTTTCATACATATAGAACATAGCTTATCTGAAGGCACAGACATGTTAAACAGGCTTAAACTTGTCAATAAAGCACAAAAACCGTTTTAAAACAAAACCGTTACTGTCTCTTTAAATTTTAAACATAGCACACTTTATTACTGAATATGTGAAAATATATGAAGGAATTGTTCAAAATTTCACCACAGTGTCTTAAAGCATTAAAAGTATTGCACACCAATTTTCAGAGCTTTAACCCTTAAAATAACGAAACCAGAACCGGTTACAGATTTAACCCCTATACAGTCCCAGCTACAGCCTTTGCTGTGACTTTACCAAGCCCAGAGGGGAATACGATAGCAAATGACACCTTCTAGGAACTTTTCCAACTACTCTCAGGTCCTCACACATGCATCTGCATGTCTTGCACTCAAAAACAACTGCGCAGTAATGGCGCGAAAATGAGGCTCAGCCTACAACTGGGAAGGCCCTTCCTGACTGGAAAAGGTGTCTAACATAGTGCCTGACGTTAAAAAACGTTCCCCAAGTTTATAAGTGTGAATTATCAGCATAAACATGTATAAAATGTCCAAATAAAGCAATCGATTTAGCCCATAAAAGTGTCTACCAGTTTTATAGCCCATATTAAGCCCTTTATTCTGTTTGAGACTAAGAAAATGGCTTACCGGTCCCCATGAGGGGAAATGACAGCCTTCCAGCATTACACAGTCTTGTTAGAAATATGGCTAGTCATACCGTAAGCAGAAAAGTCTGCTAACTGTTTCCCCCAACTGAAGTTACTTCATCTCAACAGTCCTATGTGGAAACAGCAATCGATTTTAGTTACTGTCTGCTAAAATCATCTTCCTCTCACAAACAGAAATCTTCATCTTTTTCTGTTTCAGAGTAAATAGTACATACCAGCACTATTTTAAAATAACAAACTCTTGATAGTAGAATAAAAAAACTACAACTAAACACCACATACTCTTAACCATCTCCGTGGAGATGTTGCCTGTGCAACGGCAAAGACAATGACTGGGGTGGGCAGAGCCTAGGAGGGACTATATGGCCAGCTTTGCTGGGACTCTTTGCCATTTCCTGTTGGGGAAGAGATATTCCCTCAAGTAAGGATGACGCCGTGGACCGGACACACCAATGTTGGAGAAAAGGCTTTAACTTTAGAAAATATTTTTCTATCACAAAGTAGAAAAAAAATATAATTTATGCTTACCTGATAAATTCATTTCTCCTGTAGTGTAGTCAGTCCACGGGGTCATCCATTACTTATGGGATTATATCTCCTCCCTAACAGGAAGTGCAAGAGGATCACCCAAGCAGAGCTGCTATATAGCTCCTCCCCTCTACGTCATACCCAGTCATTCGACCGAAACCAAACGAGAAAGGAGAAACTATAGGGTGCAGTGGTGACTGGAGTTTAATTTAAAATTTAGACCTGCCGTAAAAAACAGGGCGGGCCGTGGACTGACTACACTACAGGAGAAATGAATTTATCAGGTAAGCATAAATTATATTTTCTCCTGTTAAGTGTAGTCAGTCCACGGGTCATCCATTACTTATGGGATACCAATACCAAAGCTAAAAGTACACGGATGACGGGAGGGACAGGCAGGATCTTTACACGGAAGGAACCACTGCCTGTAGAACCTTTCTCCCAAAAACAGCCTCCGAAGAAGCAAAAGTGTCAAAATTGTAAAATTTTGAAAAAGTGTGAAGTGAAGACCAAGTTGCAGCCTTGCAAATCTGTTCAACAGAGGCCTCATTCTTAAAGGCCCAAGTGGAAGCCACAGCTCTAGTAGAATGAGCCGTAATCCTTTCAGGAGGCTGCTGTCCAGCAGTCTCATAGGCTAAACGTATTATGCTACGAAGCCAAAAAGAGAGAGAGGTAGCCGAAGCTTTTTGACCTCTCCTCTGTCCAGAATAAACGACAAACAGGGAAGAAGTTTGACGAAAATCCTTAGTTGCCTGCTAATAAAATTTCAGGGCACGGACGACGTCCAGATTGTGCAGAAGTCGTTCCTTCTTTGAAGAAGGGTTAGGGCACAATGATGGAACAACAATCTCTTGGTTGATATTCTTGTTAGTGACTACATTAGGTAAGAACCCAGGTTTAGTACGCAGAACTACCTTGTCTGAATGAAAAATCAGATAAGGAGAATCACAATGTAAGGCCGATAACTCAGAGACTCTTCGAGCCGAGGAAATAGCCATTAAAAACAGAACTTTCCAAGATAACAGCTTGATATCAATGGAATGAAGGGGTTCAAACGGAACACCTTGCAGAACGTTAAGAACTAAGTTTAAGCTCCACGGCGGAGCAACAGTCTTAAACACAGGCTTAATCCTAGCCAAAGCCTGACAAAAAGCCTGAACGTCTGGAACTTCTGCCAGACGTTTGTGTAAAAGGATAGACAGAGCTGAAATCTGCCCCTTTAACGAACTAGCAGATAAACCCTTTTCTAAACCTTCTTGTAGAAAAGACAATATCCTAGGAATCCTAACCTTACTCCATGAGTAACTCTTGGATTCGCACCAATATAAGTATTTACGCCATATTTTATGGTAAATTTTCCTGGTAACAGGTTTCCTAGCCTGTATTAAGGTATCAATCACTGACTCCGAGAATCCCCGCTTTGATAGAATCAAGCGTTCAATCTCCATGCAGTCAGCCTCAGAGAAATTAGATTTGGATGTTTGAAAGGACCCTGAATCAGAAGGTCCTGTCTCAGAGGCAGAGACCATGGTGGACAGGACAACATGTCCACTAGATCTGCATACCAGGTCCTGCGTGGCCACGCAGGCGCTATTAGAATCATCAATGCTCTCTCCTGTTTGATCCTGGCAATCAATCGAGGAAGCATCGGGAAGGGTGGAAACACATAAGCCATGTTGAAGACCCAAGGTGCTGTCAGAGCATCTATCAGTACCGCTCCTGGGTCCCTGGACCTGGAACCGTAACAAGGAAGTTTGGCGTTCTGGCGAGACGCCATGAGATCCAGATCTGGTTTGCCCCAATGATGAAGCAGTTGAGCAAACACCTCCGGATGAAGTTCCCACTCCCCCGGATGAAAGGTCTGGCGACTTAGAAAATCCGCCTCCCAGTTCTCCACGCCTGGGATGTGGATCGCTGACAGGTGGCAAGAGTGAGACTCTGCCCAGCGAATTATCTTTGAGACTTCCAACATCGCTAGGGAACTCCTTGTTCCTCCTTGATGGTTGATGTAAGCCACAGTCGTGATGTTGTCCGACTGAAACCTGATGAACCTCAGAGTTGCTAACTGAGGCCAAGCCAGAAGAGAATTGAAAATTGCTCTTAATTCCAGAATGTTTAATGGAAGGAGTCTCTCCTCCTGAGTCCATGATCCCTGAGCCTTCAGGGAATTCCAGACTGCGCCCCAACCTAGAAGGTTGGCGTCTGTTGTTACAATCGTCCAATCTGGCCTGCGGAAGGGCATCCCCTTGGACAGATGTGGCCGAGAAAGCCACCATAGAAGAGAATCTCTGGTCTCTTGATCCAGATTTAGCATAGGGGACAAATCTGAGTAATCCCCATTCCACTGACTTAGCATGCACAATTGCAGCGGTCTGAGATGCAGGCGCGCAAAAGGTACTATGTCCATTGCCGCTACCATTAAGCGAATTACCTCCATGCACTGAGCCACTGACGGGTGTTGAATGGAATGAAGGACACGGCAAGCATTTAGAAGTTTTGATAACCTGTCCTCCTTCAGGTAAATTTTCATTTCTACAGAATCTATAAGAGTCCCTAAGAAGGGAACTCTTGTGAGTGGCAATAAAGAACTCTTTTCTACGTTCACCTTCCACCCATGCGACCTTAGAAATGCCAGAACTAACTCTGTATGAGACTTGGCAGTTTGGAAACTTGACGCTTGTATCAGAATGTTGTCTAGGTACGGAGCTACCGCTATGCCTCGTGGTCTTAGTACCGTCAGAAGAGAGCCCAGAACCTTTGTAAAGATTCTTGGAGCCGTAGCTAACCCGAAGGGAAGAGCTACAAACTGGTAATGCCTATTTAGGAAGGCAAATCTTAGATACCGGTAATGATCCTTGTGAATCGGTATGTGAAGGTAGGCATCCTTTAAATCCACTGTGGTCATGTACTGACCCTCTTGGATCATGGGTAAGATGGTTCGAATAGTTTCCATTTTGAACGATGGAACTCTTAGGAATTTGTTTAGGATCTTTAAGTCCAAGATTGGTCTAAAGGTTCCCTCTTTTTTGGGAACCACAAACAGATTTGAATAGAATCCTTGTCCGTGTTCCGACCGCGGAACTGGGTGGATCACTCCCATTAGTAAGAGATCTTGTACACAGCATAGAAACGCCTCTTTCTTTATCTGGTTTGCTGATAACCTTGAAAGATGAAATCTCCCTTGTGGAGGAGAAGCTTTGAAGTCCAGAAGATATCCCTGAGATATGATCTCCAACGCCCAGGGATCCTGGACATCTCTTGCCCAAGCCTGGGCGAAGAGAGAAAGTCTGCCCCCCACTAGATCCGTTTCCGGATTGGGGGCCCTCACTTCATGCTGTCTTAGGGGCAGTAGCAGGTTTTCTGGCCTGCTTGCCCTTGTTCCAGGACTGGTTAGGTTTCCAGCCCTGTCTGTAGCGAGCAACAGTTCCTTCCTGTCTTGGAGCGGAGGAAGTTGATGCTGCTCCTGCCTTGAAGTTACGAAAGGCACGAAAATTAGACTGTTTAGCCCTTGGTTTGGCCCTGTCTTGAGGCAGGGCATGGCCCTTACCTCCAGTAATGTCAGCGATAATTTCTTTCAAACCGGGCCCGAATAATGTCTGCCCTTTGAAAGGAATATTAAGCAATTTAGATTTAGAAGTCACATCAGCTGACCAGGATTTAAGCCACAGCGCTCTACGCGCTTGAATGGCGAATCCGGAGTTCTTAGCCGTAAGTTTGGTTAAATGTACTACGGCATCAGAAATAAATGAATTAGCTAGCTTAAGGGCTTTAAGCTTGTTTATAATCTCATCCAATGGAGCTGTGCTAAGGGTCTCTTCCAGAGACTCAAACCAGAATGCCGCCGCAGCAGTGACAGGCGCAATGCATGCAAGGGGTTGTAATATAAAACCTTGTTGAACAAACATTTTCTTAAGGTAACCCTCTAACTTTTTATCCATTGGATCTGAAAAAGCACAGCTATCCTCCACCGGGATAGTGGTGCGCTTAGCCAGAGTAGAAACTGCTCCCTCCACCTTAGGGACCGTCTGCCATAAGTCCCGTGTGGTGGCGTCTATTGGAAACATCTTTCTAAATATAGGAGGGGGTGAAAAAGGCACACCGGGTCTATCCCACTCCTTGTTAACAATTTCTGTAAGCCTTTTAGGTATAGGAAAAACGTCAGTACACGCCAGTACCGCAAAATATTTATCCAGCCTACATACTTTCTCTGGAATTGCAACCGTGTAACAATCATTCAGAGCCGCTAAAACCTCCCCTAATAATACACGGAGGTTCTCAAGCTTAAATTTAAAATTTGAAATGTCTGAATCCAGTTTACTTGGATCAGATCCGTCACCCACAGAATGAAGCTCTCCGTCCTCATGTTCTGCAAATTGTGACGCAGTATCAGACATGGCTCTATTATTATCAGCGCACACTGTTCTTATTCCAGAGTGATCTCGTTTACCTCTTAATTCTGGCAATTTAGATAGTACTTCAGTCATAACAATAGCCATGTCTTGCAAAGTGATCTGTATGGGCCGCCCTGATGTACTTGGCGCCATAATATCACGCACCTCCTGAGCGGGAGGCGAAGGTACTGACACGTGAGGAGAGTTAGTCGGCATAACTTCCCCCTCGTTGTCTGGTGATATATTTTTCACATATAAAGTTTGACTTTTATTCAAAGTAACATCTATACATTGAGTGCACAAATTTCTATTGGGCTCCACATTGGCCTTTAAACATATTGAACAAACAGCTTCATCTGTGTCAGACATGTTTAAACAGACTAGCAATAACACTAGCAAGCTTGGAAAAAAACTTTTAAATAAATTTACAAGCTATATAAACAACGCTACTGCGCCTTTAAGAAAACATAAAAATGTGACACAGTTGAATTAACGATGAACCAAATATGTTAAAACAACCAAATTTTAACAGAAAATGTGTAAAGTTAGCAGAGAATTGCACCCACAAGCAAAAGGATGATTAACCCCTTAATACCCAAAACGGATAACAGTTGAAATAATAAACGTTTTTTATCATAGTCAAACACACTGTCACAGATCTGCTGTGACTGATTACCTCCCTCAAAACTAGTTTTGGAGACCCCTGGGCTCTGTAGAGACGTCCTGGATCATGGAGGAAGAAACAGGAAGACTGTGACTAAATTTTTACTGCGCAATAAAGCGCTAAAATAGGCCCCTCCCACTCATATTACAACAGTGGGGAAGCTCAGTAAACTGTTTTTATTCAGAAACAAACGACAGCCATGTGGTAAAAATCATGCCCATAAAGTTTTATCACCAAGTACCTCAGAAAAACGATTAACATGCCAGTAAACGTTTTAAAAATGAAGTGTTATTAATAAGCCTGCTGCTAGTCGCTTCACTGCAGTGCAGGCTCAAATATTACTTTAATATATACAGTATTTTCTTAGTGAAATTCCATTCCCCAGAAATACCTCAGAGTATACATACATACATATCAGCCTGATACCAGTCGCTACTACTGCATTTAAGGCTGCACTTACATTACATCGGTATTAGCAGTATTTTCTCAGTCAATTCCATTCCTTAGAAAATAATATACTGCACATACCTCCTTGCAGGTGGGCCCTGCATGCTATCCCCTGTTCTGAAGTTACCTCACTCCTCAGAATGGCCGAGAACAGCAAGTGGATCTTAGTTACGACCGCTAAGATCATAGACAAACTCAGGTAGATTCTTCTTCTAATGCTGCCTGAGAAGAAACAACACACTCCGGTGCCGTTTAAAATAACAAACTTTTGATTGAAGAAATAAAAACTAAGTTTAACACACCACAGTCCTCTCACACGTCCTATCTATTAGTTAGGTGCAAGAGAATGACTGGGTATGACGTAGAGGGGAGGAGCTATATAGCAGCTCTGCTTGGGTGATCCTCTTGCACTTCCTGTTAGGGAGGAGATATAATCCCATAAGTAATGGATGACCCGTGGACTGACTACACTTAACAGGAGAAAACAGGGATACTATCTTTGTAATACTGTATGTACCGTCTTGACTTATTTTCCCCTAAGGGAAAAAAAAGATATAATTGAGCTTTTTTATTTATTTATTTTTACTTCAGCATATGTGGGGTTACGATTAACTAAGTATATTTAATGCTGCCACCCTTCAACCTATAGCGCTTTGACATAACAAGCATGTTAAAAACACTTTTTTTTTTCCCTTTCTGCCCGGCTGCCTTTCAACTACTAGCACGACTGTTAGTGCCACACAAGCATATTTGACTGGGCGCATGGAGATGGTATGTTCTCTACGAATTGGTAAAGTTAGTTTTTGGAGCATCAATAGCCTCCAGATAAATTGTGCAGTGCTCTATTTTGTCAGGTTGCTCGTGTACATTGTGCTGAAGTACTGCAGAGGACCCTGGAGTACTTCAGCATAATGTACGTGACCAAGCTGCCTACCATAACTATATAGTCACTTTAACCCATACTTCATTCATACACACACAGAGAAGAAACACTCACCGCTCTAGCAGGATGTCTTCACGCGCATACAACCTTAGGGGTGGGAAGTAGCAACTGACAAGGAAGAGACCAAGAGTCATGGAGATAAGAGGAGGTCTTTGAATGCATTTAACAGAAATAACCTCCCCTTTCTACCCTCCTTTCCCGTGTGTGCGCATATGTGAAAGGCAATTTTTTTTTTATTATTATTGCTTCTTATATCCCACTTAAAATATCAGGTCGCCGGTCGGGCTGGTAACTTAAAAATTTTACTTGCCCGCAAGAAATTTAGGTCGCCATTGGCGACTGGACCGGTCTATTCATATGCCCTGATAACCTACTAGCATATGCACAGTGAGTCATATGCACAATAAGGATTATCAACAAATATATTTGAATACTGTACTTGTATACGCATTTTTGCTAACACATGCAATACTGCCGAAATACAATTTGATAGTGAATTACTGCAGCAATTCAATTTTGTTTATTTGTCAGTGCAAAATTAAATAAATATTTTTGGCTTTGCAGAACCATTGAAACTGAATTTGATGTACAACAAAAATTGGGATGAAGAAAATAGTGCAGAACGTGAATAGTACATCTGCACATCCACGCAGGATCACTTGGACACATGCATCTCATCAAGTGGACAGGCGCCACAAACACTGCAGCACACTGGCCTGTTTGATGCTGTCCCACTGTGATCCAAGAGAGGGTATTTGCTTGGAGCCTGCTGGGCAGGGAACAGCTGGAAAGGGCCTTGCAACGCCCGCTCTCCCCCCTGATAGAACCGATCATCTGTGCTAATAGCGCTGTAAAGGTTTGCAGCGTTTGCTGATTTCTAAGGACAAGAAATAACTAAAACCCAAAGGAACAACTCCAGCCCTGACGATAAGGTGCAGGTAAGCTTGCTAAAGAGGGTATAATTCCCTGAAGTGCCATTTTGATGCCTAACATATATTTGCAAAGAAAGGGGGTACGCCCTAAGTTTTGCTAACTTAGGCCTAGATTTAGAGTTTGGCGTTAGCCGTGAAAACCAGCGTTAGAGGCTCCTAACGCTGGTTTTAGGCTACCTCCGGTATTTGGAGTCACTCAAAAAAGGGTCTAACGCTCACTTTTCAGCCGCGACTTTTCCATACCGCAGATCCCCTTACGTAAATTGCGTATCCTATCTTTTCAATGGGATTTTTCTAACTCCGGTATTTAGAGTCGTGTCTGAAGTGAGCGTTAGAAATCTAATGACAAAACTCCAGCCGCAGGAAAAAAGTCAGTAGTTAAGAGCTTTCTGGGCTAACGCCGGTTTATAAAGCTCTTAACTACTGTACTCTAAAGTACACTAACACCCATAAACTACCTATGTACCCCTAAACCGAGGTCCCCCCACATCGCCGCAACTCGATTACATTTTTTTAACCCCTAATCTGCCGACCGCCAACTACGTTATCCTTATGTACCCCTAATCTGCTGCCCCTAACACCGCCGACCCCTATATTATATTTATTAACCCCTAATCTGCCCCCCTCAACGTCGCCTCCACCTGCCTACACTTATTAACCCCTAATCTGCCGAGCGGACCGCACTGCTATTATTATAAAGTTATTAACCCCTAATCCGCCTCACTAACCCTATAATAAATAGTATTAACCCCTAATCTGCCCTCCCTAACATCGCCGACACCTAACTTCAAACATTAACCCCTAATCTGCCGACTGGAGCTCACCGCTATTCTAATAAATGTATTAACCCCTAAAGCTAAGTCTAACCCTAACACTAACACCCCCTAAATTAAATATAATTTTAATCTAACGAAATTAATTAACTCTTATTAAATAAATTATTCCTATTTAAAGCTAAATACTTACCTGTAAAATAAATCCTAATATAGCTACAATATAAATTATAATTATATTATAGCTATTTTAGGATTAATATTTATTTTACAGGTAACTTTGTATTTATTTTAACCAGGTACAATAGCTATTAAATAGTTAAGAACTATTTAATAGCTAAAATAGTTAAAATAATTACAAATTTACCTGTAAAATAAATCCTAACCTAAGTTACAATTAAACCTAACACTACACTATCAATACATTAATTAAATACAATATCTACAAATAACTACAATGAAATAAACTAACTAA